>NW_020172627.1:4144878-4178389 GCF_003031525.2 Neophocaena asiaeorientalis asiaeorientalis
CTTACCAGAGCCTGTTTTCTCCAGACTATTGAAATGCCCTTGTTAGTCATCTTTAACCATGTGCTTTGGTTTTCATTCTTCTCTAAATCTCCTCACATATTTTTTCCCCAAACTCTGGCACAGCAGAACTGAAAAAACACCCATGACTGGGGCAAAAGGAAGGAAAATTATAGCCAAAGCCAGAATTATCCTTACAGTGCAAGAGATAGCATTCATGGGTATTAATATATTAATACTTTTACTTTTATAAAACTTAACTTTGTTCAAAATTTATGATTTTTCTGAGAGACTCCTCTATTTATGGTCTTATATCCCTAATTGCTTACCTTATATTTAGGAGTGTTCATGATTTCCCCAGCACTGCTTCTCACGTTCTCTTTCAAAAGTATGAAATATTTATTAGTGATGTGTGTGTTTCTGTGTGTGGATGTGTTTAAGGGGTAAATTTCGGTATACTATTACTATATTTTAAAACAGTAATGTCAAAATAATATTTTGCATTTAAGAATATCCTTTAGGTAAACATGCTTTTATTTTGATTGCTTAATATTAAGATATATTTAATAGTTACATCTAAAAAATCCTAAGAACTTGTCATAATAATTGTATTGAAATAAGACCTAAGGACTTACTTCCTGACGGAAATGCAAGCCAAACGTCCACAAGGCAAAGACGAGAGATTATCACTGTGTCATCCAGATACTGAGGGTACATGAGGCTTCATAAACCTTCCAAATATTTTACCAGTGTCTGCTCAAGGCTTCTGTGTGTGATTGCAAAACCTTTATTATTTTATTTAAATATGATATCATGGTGTGAGATAAATGAGTCTAGGACAGTGAAATATTGTTCTTGGGGGCTTTTAAATCCTTAAGGGCTGGAGTAGCAGAAGCAACACATATTCTCTACATGTCATTTTGAAGTGTAAAAATCAGCCTAATTTTGAAGAATACAAGATTTAGAAATTAACAGAAGGAGAGTAATTCATACCTTGCATTGGAATAATACCACACAAGAAAGTTATTAGGGGGAAAATTTGCTATTAATCATGATCTAAAAGCATATATAGTTTCATCTCCCTCTGAACCAGTAGGTTTCATTCATTCATTCACTACTATTAGACAAAAGTCTGGGAAACTCATGATGATAGCACCTTTACAACAGCAGGAAAATTTATGAAGAATCTTGAAAAAAAATGAGGAACCAGTGAAGATAATTCCCCATCATTCTAACAGATGTAGCTATTGGTGATCCAGCCTCTTTTTTCCTTCAGAGATGATCAGGGAAATAGTTTAAATCAGATCATGATTGGCCAAGCTAAGGGTTTTACACATAAGCAAAAGGGAGATACTGAGCATTTTTGAGTGAGTACTGATATGATGAGATCTGAAGAGAAGATACATGAGAGTAATGTATGACAGTAGTGAAGAGGAGAGCTACAGAAGCAGAGAATGACAGAGCAAAGCAGGGAAAAAAGCAGCAAGGAGGACTTTGTGATTAATGAGATTGGTTATGCTGATGACTCTCAAGACAGAAACACCAAAATTTATGATGGGGGACAAAAGCATGCATTTAGGAGTATATGGACCCTACTAAGAAGGAGCCCAATCTGCTGGCTTTGGTAACTGAGTAAAATCTACCAGCCAAGGGTGATGTAGGCAGAGAAGCAGATTTGGAGAGAAGACCTGAGGAGTTCAGGTTTAAACAAATTGTGGTCAACATCCCCATGGGACAGTCAGAGACCAGGCCACCAGGGAATTTGAATGTTTTTAGCAAAGGAGAGACGTAAGTAGATTAGCATGTTTAATACCGTTTGCCAAAGGTGTGAAGAAATGTATTTTGTAAAAGAAAAAAAAAAAAAGGTCTTGTTTTGGTTTTATGATCATTAGGGGGAGCCCCAGCACTTTTAATGCTTCTTTAGTTTATATGATCAGAAATCTTGACAGTTTCAGAAAAAAAAAATAATCTTTTATACACGAAGTTAGCATTTTATAAAACTTGCCGTACATCAGTGACTCATATGTGTCTTCAGGGTTTGTGAAATAGACTCAAAATGTGTCTTTCAAATGGCCAGTTGCACCTACTTCTTATTTTCCAGGGTATATAATGGCAAATAAGTGCCTTGACAACATTAAATATACTACATTTCTCTCAAAATACCATGGGGTTTCTCAAGATATAAATCAAAGAACAACAACAACAAAATATCTCCAGTGTCATCTCTATCCCCTCCAAGATGAGGGAGAAGCATCACAGAGTAAAAGAAGGAAATACCTGTCCATTGTCCTCTCAGAATTGTTTAGATCTGAGAGCACCATGAATAGTTTACCAGTCCCTTATTTATCCTGATATCCAAGCTATAGCTTTGACATGATTTTCTACTTTTTTGCTCACTAAAATGCTGTAAAAGCATATGCTGTAGTGATGTCAAACTTGAGCCTTTTGCTGTGTATTACCTGTAGGCGAAAGGATCAACTTCCACTTGGATTACTGCCAGTCCCCAGTAATACAATTGTGTACTGAGGAATGTATGAGCTGCTTCAAAGTCTCCTACACCATTAATGATCCCTTTGATATGCTGGTGATCAAATCTAATGAGTAGGACTAAAGTCTTGGCCATTTGCCCAGCAGTGTGCATGCTAGAAAGAGCCATGAATGAAAAGTCGACATGATGCAGTGAGTCTGGGCACAGTGCAAGGGAACAGCCAAAAAAACTTAGAGAGAGGTACATGCAGTGTGTAACAGAGGGCCTACTGAGATCCAAGGTCTGCTTTTGTGATCATCTGTCAGGATATGGTCAGAAAGGAGATTCTTAGTAGAAAGGACATAGTCATGTCCTTTGATTAGTCATTTCAAAGAAGAAAGGCCAGGGAAGAAGTAGATTCCTAGGATGTTGGCAACTTTACAAACTCTGTTAGACTCAAGAAGTACAGCCAGATTATGACTGTTGTTCCTATAATGGAAGCCAGTTACTTTCAGCCGGGTCTTAGAGATATTTTTGCTTGAAAGTGGATGTATTTATTTGCTAAGGCTGCCGTAACAAAATATCCCAACGTGGGTGACTTAAACAGCATATTTATTTTCTCACAGTCCTAGAGCCTGGAAGTATAAGATCAAGGTGTCACAGTTTAGGGTCTCCTAGTGGAATATGTCCTTGGCTTGCAGATGGTTGCCTTTTTGCTGTATTTTCACATACATTTTCTCTATGCCCATATATCTCTGATGTCTCTCAAGTGTGTTCAAATTTCCTCTTCCTATAAGGACACCAGTCACATTGGACTAGAGCCCACTTATATGTCCTCATTTAATCTTAATTACCTCTTAAAGTCCCTGTCTCCAAATAAAGTCATATTCTAATGTGGTGGGGGTTATATCTTCAATACAAGAATTTTAGGAGCGCACAGTTCAATCCATACCAATAAACAAGGCTGGCCAGGACACAGCATAGTAAAGCAAAGCTTAACTTCTTTCCAGATATGGAAGTAAATGGTGGCAAAAGCTTAATGATCCAAAAATATTAATGCTCTTAGAAGGTTGTTATTTTTATTGTGATTATTAAAATATATTTCTCATTAGCACTATTTACTTATTTATTTTGAAAATAGTATTATAGGAAGCATAAGAAATAAGGTCATCTTACATCCCCTTGAAAGACTATTTTTAATTTTGTTTTTAGCAAACTCGATTTTTCTTCTTGTACAAATATGATTTCAACATAAAGACATTGAAAAATGGAGAATCTAGAGAACATAGGTATTGATGAACTTGGGACAAATAAATTGAGCATGTTTATATCATTATAAAACAAAATTTAAACAAAACTATTTTAAATTTTCAATTGTTGACAGTTTGGTTTGTGTATTCTTTAATAAATAGTGACTGTTTAAAAAGAAACTTAATACACTTTCAAGGATCATATAATTCATTAAGCATTATGCCAATCAATTCTATGGATTTTATTTATTTATTTGTAAATGCCTTTCTATATTTGCTATTGGATCAGAAACCAGTATAGGACATTGGGCTGTAAATTAGGAACATTGAATTTACTTGTACCTACACCTGGCCGACTTCATGCAAGTTATTTAACCTCTTTAATTTTGAATTTCACTAGCCAAAGAGCTTTAACTGTGTAAAAAAGCTTTGAAAACACACAGTGCTTCACAAATATATTATTAATATTATAATCATTATTCAGTTTTTTATAAGAACAAGTTCCATTTACCTTATTGCACTTATCATTAGTTCAAAATTATTTTTTCATACTCAAGCTATATATTGACATTGTCAATATTAAGCTCAATTTTGGGGGTTGGTCTGATTGAAGGAATAAGTACTGTTGAGAAACTGTCATAGGATTTAATTCTCAGTATTCTCTGATGCCAAGGTTCATCTGAAAATTGCAGTTCATGAAATCTCAAGTACAAAGAGGATCCTTAAATACTAATGGCTTCTAAAATGTATTCTATTTTGAGTATTTCAGTATTTGGGGAAAAAGGCTAAAATTCTGGAGTTATATTGAGGCAGATTCCTTATGAACAAGATCTAATTACATAGCAACCTTATAATAATCACATACTAACATTAATTCTTGATATAATTCCTTTCTACTTTATTATATGTGCCAGCCTTCCCTAGATTCCTACCACATAACTGAAGCACCAATCCCCAAGTCAGAGAACTCATGCTATCTCCCTTAGGTCACTTTTGTTCTCTTCTCTTATTAATTTTGCACACAGGTGATTGTGTGAGCAAATTTATCAGCATAGTCTCTGACACACTGAATGCACAGAGCAAATGTAAGTTATCTCCATTCTGTTAATAAGGCAATGCATTCCAGTTATACAAGTTTCTTGTCCAGTTTCCGATAGAACTTTCTTCCATTGCTGTTATAAATTTTAATGTCATTGTTAGCTGCTGGGATTGTGAGTATGTGACAGACATATGAGCCTTAACAAAACTCTTTATATTTGTAAAAGTGTAAGGGAAATCTTCCCTACAGTTTCCTTTTTTTGTTTTTTTTTAAATTTATTTTAGATATTTATTAAGTGCCTACTATGTACCAGGGATTATGCCAGCCCATGGCTGTACCATGTTAAAAAAGAAGGAACAGCCTCTGCTCTCATAGAGTTTATAGTCTAGAGGGAGTAACAGATAATCACCCAGCAAATATCAAACTGGTGAAACACATTTGATATGTGTTATAGAAAGAATAAACAGGATGCTGTCTCACATATAACAGTGTAGTCAACTGCAAAAATGGCCACAATTCCCCATCCTTTCTGTTTCCACACCCTTGTAATGTGACACAGTAGCTTCTACCATCAAACGCTGGGGTCTGTTTCCTCTCCCCTTGATTCTGAGGTGCCTGGTGACTTGATTTGACCAGTGGACTGTGGTAGATATGACAGTGTGCCTGCTCTGAGCATGGGCCTTAAGAAGCCTAGTATGCTTCTGAGCGCTTTCTCTCTCTTACACACACACACACACACACACACACACACACACACATACACACATACACACACACACACTTGCATAGTAACCTGCCTTTTCATCATGTGAACAAGTTGACCTAGGCTTCTAGAATGTAAGAAACCACATGGATCAGAGGCCAGTCTTCCTAGCTCCTAATGACACACTTGAATGGGCTGAATGAATGATCTGACCAAGACCAGAAAAACTTGCCTAGCTGAGTCCAGCCAAAATTCTTTACCGAAAGAATCATGAACTACAAACAGTTATTGTTTTAAAATGTCATTGGAGTAGTTATTATGAAGTAAATCTAACTGATCCAGTTAAATAGAGGATACCTCAAGAAAGACCTTAGAAGATGAGACTAGCTCAGATCTAGAGGATGAGAAAGTCAGTCATGTGAAGAGTGGTTGAAAGAGCACCCCAGGCAGACGGAACTGCATGTGCTGAAGCCTTTTGGCTGAATTAAGTTGGTGTCGTATATGAACTCATGGTAGGACCACATGGATGAAATATATTGAACAAAGAGAAGAACGGGATAAGACAAAATTGGAAATGTAAATGAGAGCCTTATTATATGCTAGGCCTTGTAGGTTATGAGCAGAAGTTGGCTTTTATCCCTAAGGTCGGGGAAACTATTGAATGCTTTTAAGTAAGGAGGTAATACAATTTAATTTATATTTTAGAAAAATTAGTGTGGCAAAGACCAGATGGGAGACTATTACAGTAGTTTGGGAGAGATATGGTAGTAATTTATAATTACCTCCCAATTTCTTTCCCTTAGTAGACATGGGGGTTATCTGGGGTATCCTCAAATCATTTTGGGGGGTGCTAAACTCTGGGTCTGCCTACTTCTAGAGCTGTCCCTAAATAAATCCATGATGTTTTGCATATTCTCCTATGCCTGCATCTATCTCCGTTAACAAGGATGTTGATGAGGACTGCAGAAGTCCTTTGTAAACACAAACTTGTATTTTTAGTTATATGAATAGTCATGTTTTTAAATAGCAAGAGAATGCTTTTCCTGACTTTCTGTTTTCTACTTTAAACACTTTTCCCCCTGACATTTGCTTTATTCTTTCATGGATCTGATTTGCAATTTCAATCTAACATTATCAATATTTTACTCAAAATTTTCCATTCACTTACATTTTTTCTGTAAATGTTCATTCAAAGAAAGAAAAACACTTGAGATACTAATGAAATTCTTTTAAAATTTTTTTTAAAAATTCCTGTTGTTTTCTATTCAATCTGAATTAACATATTCTTCTATACGTTGTTTCTTGACTCACATGCATTATATCTTACTCTTCATTTGCCCAGTATTTCAACAAGACCCATGACTATATATATATATATATATATATATATATACAATCTTCAATCTTGCCAAATATTGATCTGAAAATTGTTCCATTTCTTGTTCTTTTGAGCTCTATCTCCTCTTCACTTGGAGTTTAAAGAAGAGATGATAATGATAATAACAAAGATAATGGCACATTAATTCCTTTCATTGAGTTTGCTTTTTAGTGCACTTAGCTAGATATTTTGTGCTTAAAAGAGATACCATTTTCCTATGAGCTTAAATTAATTGAGACACAGAGAGATTAATGATTACCTGTAGTGACATTATTAGTCAAAGCAAGATTCAAAGTCTCTTTCGTTCAATCATAGGCTGTTTCTGTTGAACCAAAAAGATTTCCCTGGGGGTGACAAGGCTATCTGAATAACTATCTGATAAATGTTTCTCACATTTGTGAATTACATCTGCTTTAATGGGAACCTTGAAAGTAATCAAAAGAAAAAAAAGACAAAAATACATAGGTCCTATAAGAGAGCACCTAAAGAAATGACAAGAGAATAGTGAATATTTTTCTCAGTGTTTTAAAACAAATCCTCTGGCTTTTTTTCCAATTAACAGTGGGCTCAGAAGAAAACTAGAAACTTAAGTGAGACGTGAAAGAGATTTTTATTCTCTGTTTCTCAAAGCACATAGAAATAACAGGTAAAAGATCATTCATCTGTTTTTAAAATAATTTGTTTTCATTTTTAAATCAATCAATAAACTCAGAACAGTGAACTAAGATTCATGAGACATGCAGAGATTATTGGGGCAAAACAGGGGCTAGAAATAAAGGGGATTGTAATACATGAGGAAAAAGCATTTCTCTATATCACAGTCTCTGACCTTGAAACAACTACTAACATGCTTTATAAAATTTCTAATTAAAATCTCTTGGGCTTCCTTAAATTTAATTCCCTTGTACTTAATTAAGAGCTTTCAAAACCTCAGAGAAAAATATTTGACACTAAATTGTGTCTGTAGTTTAGGGAAATAGGACTACCCATTTCCTTTCAGTTTTACTTAAATGTGTGATTTAAATAGATCTGTTTAATTCAGTGAGGGAAATTACCCAACCAAAAGAGTTTTCTCATATGTTCTAACTTAGTGCAAAATTTTTTCCCCAAAGCCTATCTTTGCAACTCACCCGTGTATTTGCTATTTGTATACAGCGCAACCTTGTGAGAGCTTTTCTATTATTAGATGAGCATCACACAAAATGTAATAACTGGTCTCCCTAACTAGACTATAATCTCCTTGAAGAAAATGATTAGGGCTAGTATTTGTATCCTCCATAGTCGTTAGTCAAGTCTTAGCATGAAGCATTAATAAGTTCAGTATTCATTATATGGAAGGCTAACGATTTAAAAAAGTCAAACCGTGTTTGTTATTCTTGAAAGATCAAAACTACAAAGAGTAATATCAGGAAATAATTCTTTAAAATACTGTATTTAGTATTTTTGTCAATCTTATTTTAGATAGGAAATGAAAGAAAACTACAAAAAGTGAAATTTCTTAGTTTTTGATATACTTTCTTTTGACACAAAGTTAATTAATTTCATAGAGAAATAGCTCTATTGTACTTATACTTGTTAATGAGTATTTTTGTTCCCTTAATATATACAAAGTGCTGGTAAATGAAATAGGAAATTGGCCTTCATGAATCCCTTCTGTTTGTGTGTGTTTGGGATGGGGGAAGAAAATAATTATTTAAAGAAATATATATATAAATATGTCCTTATGAAACAAATGTAAATATCTATTTATATATGTATATACTTATACACATACATGCATATGATTAAAAATTATGATAAGTGCTGTAATTCAGTAGAGTTCTATCCTAGATACGAACAAGAAATAGCCAACTTTACATAGGGTCATCAGAGAAAGATGCTGTTTAAATTGTACCTGGATGCTACTGACATGATTTATGCAAGTGCATGCCATGATTAGAGCTGTGTATTTCACAGTTCATTCTGCTTTCTGTGGAGACATTAGGTTGGTCTGAAGCAAAATTAGAAACTGTATTTTTAGAAGCCATCATAATGACCCATTGACAAAGCCATCATAACAAAAATATGGAGATAGAAGAAGATGGATTTATAGTATTTTTAGAGTATTTTGGAGACTCCAGAGATTCCGATAACCACCAAATGATTTTTCTCTCTGACTTCTCAGTACATTTGAAATTCTTTTAATATTAGTCTGAAAAAATAAGATAAATGTAATAAATAAAATTAACTAAATTGGTTAAAAACAAAACATGTAATGGGTTGATTTATACATGCCAGGAAAACTTAGTAAAATATGTAATGAAAAGCCAATAATTTAGATAGCTGGACCTCACAAAGTCACATAATACTGACACTGAATCCTAATGCCAATAAGTAGATAAAACAACTATTTCAATTCAAACTCCAACCTCAAACTTCTTTTCTTTCCTCTCATCTATCAATCTGCTGCATCTTTGTATTTGTAATAATTACATCAGAAACATTTTTCTGTTTCTGATTATCTGATAGACACTATACAGAATAATACTGCATTATCTCAAGAGAACAACAGTTCATGCTGGCCTGTTGAACCTGAAATGGTCTTAAAAAGAACAAAAAGAAATGAGAGCTTAGATGATATTTTCACCCCAAACACCAAGTCAGTTGTATCTTTATCCTACAGTGGGCAACAGAATAAAGATAAAAGCTAGATCACACAGTTATTTTGGAAAAGAGGCATTAACTGTGCCATCTCAGATTGCTGGAGTGTTTTTGTTTCTCAAACATAGGTGCCAAACCAAATACAGGTAACTACTTTTTTATTATGTCATACGACTGATAACAGAATAAGTGTCTACTTATGTTTCTATTTAAAAACCATGGTAACTCAAGGAGAAAAACCTAAGACATTACATTTGTGAGAAAAATGATTTATTCTCTATCCAAATCCCAATTCCAATGGAGATTTTCTTTTCTGTATCTCTTGCAACATGAATAAATGGGCCAAGGGATTGTACCTGAATGTCTCTTCTGAGACCAGTGACCGATTTTAAATATGATTGCATTAACTCTAAGAACGTAATATGTGAAATTACAACCTGAAGAAAAATTTAATGTTTATCTGAAAAAGTTACCTTTCAAGCCCTCATTCTAGCAATGATATTGCATATTGTTGCCTGAGTGGACCCACAGAACTTCTCTAGTATTCTTTTCCTCCTTCAAAAAAATCTAAGGGCCAACTTACAACATAGATTTTTTGTTTTTTTAAGTGAGACCTTAGGCATAATGGGAACAAAATTATCTGTCAACACAATGGTGAACTAATCTCCTTATTGCAAAATCATCAGTCACTCTGGGCTGCATTTATTATCTGATATTAAGATTATCAGAGATATGAATGGTTGGTAACTCATTTGGCTTGCAGAGCCCTCTGGTCATAAAATATAAAAAGTAAGTAAAAAATTTTAAAACTCAGTTGAAAAGGGCAGACAGCCTGCAGATGATTTTGAGTCTCAGTAATGTTTATAACATTTATCATGCACTAAAGAGTTCAGTGGTAGTATTCTATTACTGTTGAAACAGCTTGGAGCATATAATATATACTTACAACGTTAAGCAGCCTGTCATGGAGGCATTTAGACAATAAAATATTCTTGATTAATGATGCACTATCCCTTCTTGCTCTACCTTTCACTATAAAATATTCATAATATGTCTTGAAGCACATAGAAGGTCACTTTATAAAATACAGATATGTCTACCTGCTAAATGGTATTTAAAGCCTTTGGTTAGACTTTTGTGATGATTTCAGCTATCCAAATGCATATTTATCCTTCCAAGAAAGATGATTCATTGCATTTTTTTTTTTTTTAATTAAAACTCTGGGGCTTCCCTGGTGGCGCAGTGGTTGAGAGTCCGCCTGCCGATGCAGGGAACATGGGTTCGTGCCCCGGTCCGGGAAGATCCCACATGCCACGGAGCGGCTAGGCCTGTGAGCCATGGCCGCTGAGCCTGCGCATCCAGAGCCTATGCTCCACAACGGGAGAGGCCACAACAGTGAGAGGCCCATGTACCGCAAAAAAACAAAACAAAACAAAACTCTACCTCAGAATTGCATTATAAATTATCTCTTAAGGCAAAATACATTATATCCTATGGTAGGAGTTTACATGATAAAGCCTTTAGTTCATTTCAAATATGTGATAAGGTCTCTCTAGAACACAAAGACTTGCTAAGAATTATGCCTACTGAACTGACTACTCATAGTTGGTTCATCCATAAGGATGGCATCTTTGATGGTCTATTGCAGAAGTCCATGGAGAGCGTCTCTAGAATCTCTTCACATAATATGAGGTTAATGGTTTTGATGAAATGAGAGAGGCAAACTGTGAATAAAACTCTCTCTCATCAGTTTCAGATTTATGGTAACTTTTATACAGACCTAGAAGAGGCCAAACTATTAGTGTTGACACTAATTGATAAGGGATATAAAAACAGAACAGAACATTTTATATTCCTTCCCACAATAGGTGGTTCTCTCTGTGGAATAGATTCCACAGTCCTTTATACATGAATGTCTTCCAGGTCTCTTAAGTGCGTCCGTACAGTGGAATGGACAAAAAAAGACTACTGTGATTTGCTGAGATGGACAATTAGAGCCAAGTAGTCAATTTAGTTATCTCTGATTTAATAAATGCCACTTCTGATTATTTGACTTCTTTTTTTTAAATTTAATTAATTTTTTTATACAGCAGGTTCTTATTAGTCATCCATTTTATACACATCAGTGTATACATGTCAATCCCAATCTCCCAATTAATCCCACCACCACCCCCACTGCTCTACCCCCTTGGTGTCCATACGTTTGTTCTCTACATCTGGGTCTCAATTTCTGCCCTGCAAACCGGTTCATCTGTACCATTTTACTAGTTTCCACATACATGCGTTAATATACAATATTTGTTTTTCTCTTTCTGATTTACTTCACTCTGTATGACAGTCTCGAGATCCATCCACGTCTTTACAAATGACCCAATTATGTTCCTTTTTATGACTGAGTAATATTTCATTGTATACATGTACCACATCTTCTATGGCCAGTACCATATTGTCTTGATAACTGGAGCTTTGTAGTATAGTTTGAAGTCAGGGAGTCTGATTCCTCCAACTCCGTTTTTTTCCCTCAAGACTGCTTTGACTAATCGGGGTATTTTGTGTCTCCATACAAATTTTAAGATTTTTTTGTTCTAGTTCTGTAAAAACTGGCTTTGTTAATTTGATATGGATTGCATTGAATCTGTAGATCACTTTGGGTAGTATAGTTATTTTCACAATATTGATTCTTCCAATCCAAGGACATGGTGTATCTCTCCATCTGGTGGTATCATATTTAATTTCTTTCATCAGTGTCTTATAATTTTCTGCATACAGGTCTTTTGTCTCCCTAGGTAGGTTTATTCCTAGGTATTTTATTCTTTTTGTTGCAATGGTAAATGGGAGTGTTTCCTTCATTTCTCTTTCAGATTGTTCCTCATTAGTGTATAGGAATGCAAGAGATTTCTGTGCATTAATTTTGTATCCAGAAACTTTACCAAATTCATTGATTAGTTCTAGTAGTTTTCTGGTGGCATCTTTAGGATTCTCTATTCATGTCATCTGCAGTGACAGTTTTTCTTCTTCTTTTCCAATTTGTATTCCTTTTATTTCCTTTTCTTCTCTGATTGCCATGGCTACAACTTCCAATGATGTTGGCTGTGGGTTTGTCATATATGGCCTTTATTATGTTGAGGAAAGTTCCCTCTATGCCTACTTTCTGCAGGGTTTTTATCATAAATGGGTGTTGAATTTTGTTGAAAGCTTTCTCTGCATCTATTGAGATGATCATATGGTTTTTCTCCTTCAGTTTGTTAATGTGGTATATCACGTTGACTGATTTGTGTATATTGAAGAATCCTTGCATTCCTGGAATAAACTCCACTTGATCATGGTGTATGATCCATTTAATGTGCTGTTGGATTCTGTTTGCTAGTATTTTGTTGAAGATTTTTGCATCTATGTTCATCAGTGATATTGGCCTGTAGTTTTCTTTCTTTGTGACATCCTTGTCTGGTTTTGGTATCAGGGTGATGGTGGCCTCGTAGAATGAGTTTGGGAGTGTTGCTCCCTCTGCTATATTTTGGAAGAGTTTGAGAAGGATAGGTGTTAGCTCTTCTCTAAATGTTTGATAGAATTCGCCTGTGAAGCCATCTGGTCCTGGGCTTTTGTTTGTTGGAAGATTTTTAATCACAGTTTCAATTTCAGTGCTTGTGATTGGTCTGTTCATATTTTCTATTTCTTCCTGATTCAGTCTTGGCAGGTTGTGCATTTCTAAGAATTTGTCCATTTCTTCCAGATTGTCCATTTTATTGGCATAGAGTTGCTTGTAGTAATCTCTCATGATCTTTTGTATTTCTGCAGTGTCAGTTGTTACTTCTCCTTTTTCATTTCTAATTCTATTGATTTGAGTCTTCTCCCTTTTTTTCTTGATGAGTCTGGCTAATGGTTTATCAATTTTGTTTATCTTCTCAAAGAACCAGCTTTTAGTTTTATTGATCTTTGCTATCATATCTTTCATTTTTTTTCCATTTATTTCTGATCTGAATTTTATGATTTCTTTCCTTCGGCTAACTTTGGGGTTTTTTTGTTCTTCTTTCTTACTGCATCTGGGGTCTCCTTTTCACAGGCTGCAGGTTTGTAGTTTCCTTTGTTTTTGGTGTCTGCCCCCAGTGGCTAAGGTTGTTTCAGTGGGTTGTGTAGGCTTCCTGGTGGAGGGGACTCGTGCCTATATTCTGGAGGATGCGGCTGGATCTTGTCTTTCTTTTGGGCAGGACCATGTCCATTGGTGTGTTTTGGGGTATCTGTGACCTTATTATGATATCAGGCTGCCTCTACTGCTAGTGGGTGGGGTTGTGTTCCTGTCTTGCTAGTTGTTTTGCATAGGGTGTCCCGCACTGTAGCTTGCTGGTCCTTGAGTGGAGCTGGGTCTTAGCGTTGAGATGGAGATCTCTGGGAGAGCTTTCACCATTTGATATTACATGGAGCCCAGAGGTCTCTGATCAACCAATGTCCTGAACTCAGCTCTCCCTCCTAAGAGGCTCAGGCCTGACACCTGGCTGGTGCACAAAGACCCTGTCAGCCAAATGGCTCAGATGATAAGGGAGAAAAAAAAGAAAGAAAGAAAGAAAAAAAGAAAAGTTATTAAAATAAAAAATAATTAAAAATTAATTAAAAAAAAGAAAGAAAGAAGAGAGCAACAAAACCAGAAAAGAAATCCACCAATGATAACAAGCAGTAAAAACTATACTAAAAAAAAACCAGGACAGACAGAGCCCTAGGACAAATGGTAAAAGCAAAGCTATACAGACAAAATCACATAAGAAGCACACACATACACACTCACAAAAAGAGAAAAAGGAAATAAATATATATATCTATGCTCCCAAAGTCCACTGCCTCAATATTGGAGTAATTCATTGTCTATTCAGGTATTCCACAGATGCAGGGTACATCAAGCTGATTGTTGAGATTTAATCCACTGCTCCTGAGGCTGCTGGGAGAGATTTCCCTTTCTCTTCTTTGTTTGCACAGCTCCTGGGGTTCAGCTTTGGATTTGACCCCGCCTCTTCATGTAGATCACCTGAGGGCATCTGTTCTTCGCTCAGACAGGACGGGGTTAAAGTAGCAGCTGATTAGGGGGCTCTGGCTCACTCAGGCCAGGGGGAGGGAGGGGTACTGAATGCAGGGCGAGCCTGTGGTGGCAGAGGCTAGCGTGATGTTGCAACAGCCTGAGGCGTGCCGTGTGTTCTCCCGGGGAAGTTGTCATTGGATGATGGGACCCTGGCAGTGGCGGGCTGCACAGGCTCCCAGGAGGGGAGGGGTGGATAGTGACCTGTGCTTGCACACAGGCTTCTTGGTGGCTGCAGCAGTAGCCTTAGCGTTTCATGCCCATCTCTGGGGTCTGCGCTGGTAGCCGCGGCTCACGCAGTCTCTGGAGCCTGTTTGGGCAGTGCTCTGAATCCCCCCTCCTCGCGCACCCTGAAACAATGGTCTCTTGCCTCTTAGGGCAGGTCCAGACTTTTTCCCGGACTCCCTCCTGTCTAGCTGTTGTGCACTAACCTCCTTCAGCCTGTGTTCATGCAGCCAACCCCAGTCCTCTCCCTGGGATCTGACCTCCGAAGCCTGAGCCTCAGCTCCCAGCCCTCACTCATCCTGGCTGGTGGGTGAGCAGACAAGCCTCTCAGGCTGGTGAGTGCTGGTCGGCACTGTTCCTCTGTGCGGGAGTCTCTCCACTTTGCCCTCTGCAACCCTGTTGCTGCGCTCTCCTCTCTGTGGCTCCAAAGCTTGCCCCCTGCCATACCCCTTCTCTGCCAGTGAAGGGGCTTCCTAATGTGTGGAAATTTTTCCTCCTTCACAGCTCCCTCCCATTGGTGCAGATCCTGTCCTTATGCTTTTGTCTCTGTTTTCTGTTTTTTCTTTTGCCCTACCCGGGTACATGGGGAGTTTCTTGCCTTTTGGGAAGTCTGAGGTCTTCTGCCAGCATTCAGTAGGTGTTCTGTAGGAGTTGTCCCACATGTAGATGTGTTTCTGATGTATTTGTGGGGAGGAAGGTGATCTCCATGTCTCACTCCTCCACCATCTTAAAGGTGTCTCCGATACTACCGAATATTATGTCAAGTTAAATAAGAGAAAGACAAATACCATATGATTCACTTATATGTGGAATCTAAAAACAAACAAACAAACATAAGATAGAAAGACTCATTTATACAGAGAAAAAACAGGTGTTTGCCAGAGGGAGGCAGGTGGGGGATGATTGAAATTGGTGAGGGAAATAAAGAGGTACAGACTTCCAGTCACAATCAATGAGTCATGGGGTTGAAATGTACAGCATGGAGAATATAGTCAATAATAATATAATATCTTTCTATGGTGACAAAGATGGTCAAATCATACAAGCTTCCAGTTTTAAGATAAATAAGTACTAGTAATGTAATTAATATAATTAACACTGCCCTGTGTTATATATGAAAGTTAAAGGAATAAATCCCAGAGTTCTCATTATAAGGAAAAAATGATTTTTTCTTTTATGTCGTATCTATATGAAATGATGGGTGTTCACTAAGCTTGTGGTACTCATTTCATAATGTAGGTAAATCAAATCATTTTGCTGTATACCTTAAACTTATACAATGCTGTATGTCAAATAAATCTCAGTAAAACTGGAAGAAAAGAAAAGAAAAAAGAAAAGTCCATATTTTGGATTCTGCTAGATTCTTCAAAAATTTTATAAACATAATCATGGCATGACAGTCCTATTAATACTTTTAATCAATATATACTTTTTATGCCTAAATTCCCTAAGCAGAGGTCTTAATAAAAGAGAAAATATTAGATATGGCCCAAACTTAAGAATTATGAATATAAAGTTGTCAATACTTTTGACATAGAAATGATTAATAACATAATAAAATCCTTCAAGATCTTTATATATTAGAAATAGACATGAATCCTCTTCCTTGAGTTCTTTGAATATTATTTTATATAACCTTTGAGTCAATGTTGAAACATAATTTAAGCATCCCATATAACTTGATTTTAATTGAAAGTATTTTATGTCAACATCTAGTATAATATTTGTTTTTTTGATAAAATAATTTTATTATGTGAAATTATTTCTATTTCACTTAAAATTTACTGGTAATGACTACAATCTTAATCATTTCCAGTATTTATTATTTTACATTTTATTATTTATGATGAAACTATTTATATTGATTAATTTGTTTAGTTTTTGCATCACTGGAATATACCCAATTTGGTCATAAATTATTTAGATGTACTGTTAGTTTTTTAGCAGCTAATATCTTATTTAGAATTTTTGTGACTGTACTTACTAAACCTATAACTCTCCTTTCTTTGTATTTATCAATATCAGATAGTCAATTAATTCTGGCTATGGTCTCATTTGTATAACATCAAAATTACATAATTTTGGAGAATCTGATGACATTACAAGTCTATATTATTTTTGTTTTTTTTAAAAGAAGTTTATGCAAGGATACCAAAGATAAAATATGTAAAGTGATCACAAACATAAGAGATAGAGCTAAAGTGTTTCGAGTAGCAGAAAAGGGTAACACTTGGTTTTAACAATGCATGGATCATTCACATATTGTACATTTGATCCTAAATAAATGTTGAGTGCTAATCATTTCTTTTTAATTGGAGTGTAATTGCTTTACAATGTTGTGTTAGTTTCTGCTGTACAATGAAGTGAATCAGCTATATGTATACATACATCGCCTCCCTCTTGGACCTTCCTCCCTCCCATCCCACCCATCTAGGTCATCACAGAGCACTGAGCTCAGCTCCCTGTGCTATACAGCAGGTTCCCACTAGCTATCTGTTTTACAGATGGTAATGTATTTATGTCAAACCTAATTTCCCAATTCATTCCACCCCCCTTCCCCTGCTGTGTCTACATGTCCATTTTTACATGTGCGTTTCTATTCCTGCCCTGCAAATAAGTTCATCTATACCATTATTCTAGATTCCACATATATGAGTTAATATACAATACTTTTTTGTCTCTTTCTGACTTACTTCACTCTGTATGGCAGACTCTAGGTCCATCCACCTCACTACAAATAACTCAATTTCGTTTCTTTTTATGGCTGAGTAATATTCCATTATATGTATTTACCACATCTTCTTTATCCATTCATGTTGATAGACACTTGATTGTTTCCATGTCCTGGCTATTGTAAATAGTATTTCAATAAACATTGGGGTACATGTGACTTTTTGAATTATGGTTTTCTCAGGGTATGTGCCCAGTAGTGGGATTGCTGGGTTGTATGGTAGTTCTATTTTTAGTTTTTTAAGGAACCTCCATACTGTACTCCATAGTGGCTGTATCAGTTTACATTCCCACTAACCGTGTAGGAGGGTTCCCTTTTCTCCACACCCTCTCTCCAGCATTTATTGTTTGTAGATTTTTTGATGATGGCCATTTTGACTGGTGTAAGGTGATACCCCATTGTAGTTTAGATTCACATTTCTCTAATAATTAGTGATGTTAAGCATATGTTCTAGAGTCTCTTGGCCATCTGTATGTCTTCTTTGGAGAAATGTCTATTTAGGTCTTCTACCCATTTTTGGATTGGGTTGTTTTTTTGATATTGAGCTGCATGAGCTGTTTGTATATTTTGGAGATTAATCTTTTGTCTGTTGCTTCTTTTGCAAATATTTTCTCCCATTCTGAGGGTTGTCATTTCATCTTGTTTCTGGTTTCCTTTGCTGTGCAAAAGTTTTTAAGTTCAATTAGGTCCCATTTGCTTATTTTTAATTTTATTTTTGTTACTCTAGGAGGTGGGTCATAAAAGATCTTGCTGTGATTTATGTCATAGAATGTTCTGCCTATGATTTCCTCTAAGAATTTTATAGTGTCTGGCCTTACATTCAGGTCTTTGATCCATTTTGAGTTTAATTCTGGGTATGGTGTTAGGAAGTGTTCTAATTTCATTCTTTCACATGTAGCTGTCCAGTTTACCCAGCACCACGTATTGAAGAGGCTGTCATTTCTCTACTATATACTCTTGCCTCCTTTATCAAATAGAAGGTGACCATATGTGCATGCGTTTATCTCTGGGCTTTCTATCCTGTTCCATTGATCTATATTTCTGTTTTTGTGCCATTACCATACTGTCTTGATTACTGCAGCTGTGTAGTATAGTCTGAAGTCGGGGAGCCTGATTCCTCAAGCTCCATTTTTCTTTCTCAAGATTGCCTTTGCTATTAGGGGTCTTTTGTATTTCCATACAAATTGTAAAATTTTTTGTGCTAATTCTGTGAAAAATGCCATTAGTAATTTGATAGGGATTGCATTGAACCCATAGATTACTGTGGGTAGTATAGTCATTTTTACAATATTGATTCCCCCAATCCAGGAGCATGGTATATCTTTCCGTCTGTTTGTATCACCTTTGATTTCCTTCATCAGTGTTTTTTATAGTTTTCTGAGTACAGGTCTTTTGTCTCCTTAGGTAGGTTTATTCCTTGGTATTTTATTCTTTTCATTGCAATGGTAAATGGGATTGTTTCCTTAATTTCTCTTTCTGATCTTTCATTGTTAGTGTATAGAATGCAAGAGATTTCTGTGCATTAATTTTGTATCCTGCAACCTTACCAAATTCATTGATTAGCTCTAGTAGTTTTCTGTTGGCATATTTAGGATTTTCTATGTATAGTATCATGTCATCTGCAAGCAGTGACAGTTTTACTTCTTATTTTACAATTTGTATTCCTTTTGTTTCATTTTCTTCTCTGATTGCCATGACTAGGACTTCCAGTACTATGTTGAGTAAGAGTAGCAAGCGTGGACATCCTTGTCTTGTTCCAGATCATAGTGGAAATGCTTTCAGTTTTTTATCATTGAGAATGATGTCTGCTATGGGTTTGTTGTATACAGCCCTTATTATGTTGAGGTAGGTTCCCTTCATGCCCACTTTCATGAGAGTTTTTATCATAAGTGGGTGTTGAATTTTGTCAAAAGCTTTTTCTGCATCTATTGAGATGATCTTATGGTTTTTATTCTTTAGTTTGTTAATATGGTGTATCACATTGATTGGTTTGCATATATTGAAGAATCCTTGCATCTCTGGGATAAATATCACTTGATCATGGTGTATGAGCTGATCTTTTCTGAGGAAATAGGTCAGGAAAAAAATAGTGACATGTAAGCACAAAGGGAGTTTGTCCTTGGCCTACTTTAAGTTTGAAATTTATCTACATTGTTACTGTATACTTCTGCCAAATTTTTGTACTCTAATGTGCACTCTGACACTAGTTATTTGAGGTCAAAAGTCGCCTAGTTAGAAATAAAGGAAATAGCCAGTTGTATCTCAATATACCACTCTTGAATGATTTGCTTAAGCAGAAGAGACAAAGAGCATTTGTTACCAATTGGAAATTTGCCATGAAGTTTCTCAAGTGTTCTAAATCCCTGTGTTAATTAAATTTTAAGTAAGGAAATTGCATTAACTGTTTTATATCATAAGGACACTGTCCAGCCCAAACAAAGGCAGTAATTTTTTAACTTTGACCCAAGTGACCTGTTAGAATTAATGACATTTACCAAAATTGATTATTTTCTCCCTGCAAGTGTACAGGAATATTGCCTGGATAATTATCTAAATTGTATTAGATGACAGTCGTAACGTAAGTGAGAAAAATTCCCTAAGAGATTAGGCAGAAATAATTAATTGTAGATTAGAATAGTTGGATGTATCTTTTCAAAAGATCGCCATGGGTAAGTTTTCCCAATACAGACAATTTATCCTAGGCCATATAAATCCTGATACCAGAGCTAGTTGAGTGAAATATTCACATCCACCTTTAATGAAAGAGTTTTATGTGGAAGGAGTATGATTTAGGGTTTACCTATAATACAGTAGAACAATTTAGAATGCAATTTCAGGGGAAACAGCAACAACAGGAAAGGATGCACTAAGCAACCAATCCATGTCATGACCTATCCAAGCCCCTATTCCTGTACCTATTTGCATCAACTCATAACTGAACCCAAGGAAACAGCTGGTTCCTATCAATGCTGAGTAATTTTTTATAAGTAAGCCAAAATTGTAATAAAACATAGATTATAAATAAACAGGAAAGCGTTCAAACAGCAAAGTTTTTTTATATGTATATATGTCACCTTTTTCTTTATTCCTCTGTCAGTGTACATGGGTTGTTTCCATATCTCAGCTATTGTGAATAATGCAGTAGCAAACATGGGAGTGCAGATAGTTCTTTGAGATCCTTAATTGAATTATTTTTTATACATATCCATAAGTGGGATTGCAGGATCATTTGGTACTTTAGTTTTTTTGAGGACTTTTCTTACTGTTTTCCATAGCTGTGGCACCATTTTACATTCCCACAAAAAGAGTACAAGAGTTGCAATTTCTCTACAATTTTGTCAATACATTAGTTTCTATAATAGCTATCCTACCAGGTGTGAGATGATATCTCATTGTAGTTTTGATTTATTATTTTCAGGATAATTAATGATGTTAATGATGTTGAGCATCTTTTCATATACCTGTTGGCCATTTGTATGTCCTACTTGGAAACATGTCTATTCAAGTCCTTTGCGTATTTTTTGTATGAGTTTTTTTCTTCCTTGTGGAGTTGTAGGAGTTCTGGAAACTAATTACTTATCAGATACATGGTTTGCAATATTCTCTCCTATTCCATAGTTTGCCTTTTCACTTTGTTGACTGTTTCCTCTGCTGTGCAGAAGCTTTTTTGTTTGATGTAATCCCACTTGTCTATTTTTGATTTTGTTGTCTGTGGTATGATAACAAAGTGTCTTGGGTATGATACCAAAGCATCATATCCAAGAAATCGTTGACAAGACCAATTTCAGGAAGGTTTTATCTTTTTTCCTAGTTTTACAGTTTCAGGTCTTATGTTTAAGTCTGAGCTGAATTTCGTAAATCATATAAAGTAGGGGCCCAATTTTATTTTTTGCATTGGATATCCACTTTTCCAAACATTATTTGTTGAAGAGATTCTCCTTTCTCCACTGTGTTATCTTGGCATCCTTGACAAAGATACAGTTGCCTGTATATGCAGAGCCTATTTCTAGGCTCTCTATTCTGTTCCATTGGTCTTTATTCTGTCTTTATGCTAGTACCATACTGTTTTAATTACTGTAGCTTTGTACAGTAATATATTTTGAAATCAGTAAAAGTGATGCTTCCAGTTTTGTTCTTCTTTCTCAAGATTGCTTTGGCTATTATGAGTCTTTTGTGGTTCCGTATGAGTTTTAGGAGTGTTTTTTCTATTTCTATTTTAAAAAATGGCATTGAGATTTTGATGTTGCTAGCATTGACTCTGTAGATTGCTTTGGGTAGTACAGACATTTTAACAATATTAATTCTTCCAGTTCATGAACATGAGATGTCTTTCCATTTATTTGTTTCTTTTAATTTATTTCAACGTTTTGTAATTTTCTTTTTTTTATAACATCTTTATTGGAGTATAATTGGTTTACAATGGTGTGTTAGTTTCTGCTTTATAACAAAGTGAATCAGCTATACATATACATATATCCCCATATCTCCTCCCTCTTGCATCTCCCTCCCACCCTCCCTATCCCACCCCTCTAGGTGGTCACAAAGCACCAAGCTGATCTCCCTGTGCTATGCAGCTGCTTCCCACTAGCTAGCTATTTTACACTTGGTAGTATATATAAGTCCATGACACTCTCTCATTTCATCCCAGCTTACCCTTCCCCCTCCTCCTGTCCTCAAGTCCATTCTCTACATCTGCATCTTTATTCCTGTCCTGCCCCTAGGTTCTTCAGAACCTTTTTTTTTTTTAGATTCCATATATATATGTGTTAGCATACGGTATTTGTTTTTCTCTTTCTGACTTACTTCACTCTGTATGACAGACTCTAGGTCCATCCACCTCACTACAAATAACTCAATTTTGTTTCTTTTTATGGCTGAGTAATATTCCATTGTATATATGTGTCACATCTTCTTTATTCATCTGTTGATGCACACTTAGGTTGCTTCCATGTCCTGGCTATTGTAAATAGAGCTGCAATGAACATTGTGGTACATAGACTCTTTTTGAATTATTGTTTTCTCAGGGTATATGCCCAGTAGTAGGATTGCTGGGTTGTATCGTAGTTCTATTTATAATTTTTTCATTATGCAGATATTTCCCCTCCTTGGCAAAGTTTATTCCTAAGTATTTTATTATTTTGGATGCTATTGTAAGTGGGATTTTTAAAAATTTCCTTTTCAGATGGTTTGTCATTAGTGTGCAAATTTGCACTTGATTTTTGTACTTTGATTTTGTAACCTGCAACACTATTGAATTAATTTATTAATCAATTGATTAATTCTAAAGTTTTTTTTCTTTTGTGCAGTCTTTCGAGTTTTCTGTATATAATATAATGCCATCTGCAAATAGAGGTAATTGTATATCTTTCTTTTCAATTTGTATATAATTTTTTCTTTTTATTGCCTAGTTACTTTGGTTATGACTTCCAGTATGTTGAATAGAAGGGGTGAGTCTGGGCACCCTTGTCTTTTCCTGATGTTGAGTATGATGTTAGTTGTGGGCTTATCATATATGGCCTTTATTATGTTGAGGTACATTCCTTCTACACCCAGTTTGTTGAAAGCTTTTATCATGAAAAGGTATTGGATTTTATCAAATACTTTTTCTGCATCTATTGAGTTTATTATGTGATTTTATCTTTTGTTCCTTTAATGTGGTACATTTCATCAACTTATTTGTGTATGTTGAACCATTTTCACATCATACAGATAAATTCCACTTCATTATAGTGTATGATTCTTTTAATATGTTTGTGAATTGAATTTGCTAGTATTTTATTGAGGATTTTTGCATCTTTTTATATGAAAGATATTGGTCTGTAGTTTTCTTTTCTTGTAGTGTCTTTGTTTGGCTTTGGGATCAGCATAATGCTGGCCCCATAAAATGATTTTGGAAGTGTTCCCTCCTGTTCAATTTTTTGGAAGAGTTTGAGAAGAATTGGCATTAATGCCTCTTTAAATGTTTGGTAAAATTCACTAGTGAAGTCATCTGGTCCTGGATTTTTCTTTATTGGGCAGTTTTAATTACTGCCCAATAAAGAAAAGTAATAAATAAATTTATTTTTTTATTATTTATTTATTACTTTTTATTTAAAGATTGATAATTATTAGTAAATAATCAATCTTTATTTAATCAATAAAGATTGATTAAATCTTTCCAAGTTTCTATGATTCAGTCTTGGTTGGTTGTATGTTTCTAGGAATTTATCCATTTCCCTAGGTTATTCAGTTTGTTGGTGTACAAATTTTGATAGTCTCTTATGCTCCTTTTTATTTCTGTGCTATCAGTCGTAATGTTTCCTCTTTGATTAGGCAAGTAGCAGGCTGAGAAGCCTTGCCATCTATGAATAGGAACAAGGAAGATGACACAGAAGTGGGCATAGGAGCCCAGAGAGCAGAAAGATTCATGGCAAATAATTCCAAGGGAAAAGTATTGGACTATAACCAAGGAGCTGATGATATTTGCCTGGTGGGATTTCAGAATTTCTATATCAATTACTGTGTGCCTACCACCTTCCCCCTTATTAAATGGAAGTGTTTGTTGCTATTGTGCTATCTTTGACTTCCATTGCATGTGAAGTGTATGTGAGGAAGAAAAGATGTCTCTTTAGTTAATAGGTATTTAGATTGAGAGGAATCATACCTGAGAAACTGAACTTACAGAGTCCCACTAAACAATGAATGTGAATGAGTTTCAAAAACCTGGACCTTGCGCCCAAGTCTAATACCATAATAGGTAAGATTTTAGGAAGTGTTGAAAGGGGTGAATGTATTTTGTAATTCCTTTCCCTGCAGGCAATTACTTCCTTTTTCTATACTTTTGTTTTACCTGATATTAGAGATTATATAAATGAAACCATACAGTGTCTATTCTTTTGGGTTTGGGTTCTTTATATTTTAAAGATTGATTTTTGTTGTTACATGTATAAGTAGTTTGCAGTTTTGATCGCTGAGTGGAATTTCATTTTATTAATACATTACAGTGTGTTTCAACCATTCTGCTCTTGAGGGACATTTGGTTGCAAAGAAGATAACTCCTAGGAACATTCTTTACAAGTTTTTATGTGAACATATGTTTATATTTGTTTAGTACATACTTAGGAATCATAGGCATCAGTTTGAATTCATAAAAAATGAACAAAACTTCCCTAAGTGATTGTTCGTTTTATGCTCCTGGCAGCACTATATGAGAATTTCAGGAGCTCCACATTCTTGCCCACATTTGATCTTGCTATTGACTCTAATTTTTGCTGTTCTAATAAGCATATAGTAGTTCTTATTATGATTTTAGTTTGTGTTTTCCTGTTTCACATGAGTTTACTCTCTTGCGCATATCATGATTCATAAATTTAATTTTTTTCTGAGAACCTGCCCTTTTGTAGCAGCAGGAATCATGCCTACTTTGTTCACCCATTTGTCCACACACTTAGGACAGTACCTTAATAGTTAAATGCTGAATAACCAAAGGAAAGTTTTAAAGTAAGATTAATAGAAGAGTCCTTAGTTTTTTTAAGGTACTCATCCTGAATTCAGAGATTTTTAGTGTTAAATTCCAGTTCTGCCAATTTGCCAATGTGCAACAGTAGGCAAGCACTTATTTTAGCTCAATTTCCTCATATTTACAATGGTTATGTCTTCCTTATTCTATTCTTCCTTATTCTATTGCTACAAAAAAATAATATATCTATATTCTTCCTTATTCTATTGCTACAAAAAATAATATAAATTATTTTTGAACAGTGACTGAGATTTATTTAGCACTTAACAAATGTTAAATTGTTTTAAAAATGTATTTGTATTTTCTGTATTAATTCTTACGGGGGACAAAGGAATGAGTGAACAAGGAATACCTAATTTTAGATATCTCCCAGGCCCAGAATTAACTTTCTATGAACTGTAAAGCTGTCTTTCATTTTCTCAGCTACCACTGAATAGAATATGTACCGTGGCTGTCAGTCCTGTTGCTGTTATTGCTGCTAGGATTCTCATTTTCCACTTACCAGTATTCATAATAATTCTAATGTGGCCTTGGAACGTTTTCTCTTCCTGACTCTTTCTTGATAGCCGTTTATTCTCCATCAGCTCAGTACAAAGTAATTGTTGCAAAATACCAATTTTACCACATCACCTGCCTCATCAAATCATTACTATCAGTAGGAGCATTTTTTTTTTAGCTTGTTAGTAGTTTTATTTTATTGATTACATGTTGAAATAATATTTTGGACATACTGCATTAAGTAAAATATAATACTAAAACTAAGTTAACCTGTTCTTTTTATTTATATTTTATTTTACATATTTAAATGTAGCTACTAGGAAATTTATTATATATGTGCCTTGCATTATACTTCTGTTGGGTAGCACTATTTTAGACAGCCCAGCCAGCTGTGTCTTATTCTGAAAGGCTACTGTATTTTGATTTACCTTTTGACCCCATTCTTCAAACCCCTGCCCCCCACCTCTGGCAACCACCAATCTGTTCTCTTTATCTGTGAGCTTCTTTGGTTTTGCTTTTGTTTTTCTTTTTAGATTCACATATAAGGGAGAGCACATGGTGTTTGTCTTTTTCTGCCTGACATATTATTAGTATAATGCCTTCGAGATCCAACCATGTGATTGCAAATGGCAAGATTTCATTCTTTCTTATCACTGAATAATATTACTCTCCATGTGCCACAGTTTCTTTATCCAGTCATCCATCGATGGATACTTAGGTTGTTTCCATATTTGGCTGTTATAAATAATGCTGCAATGAACATGGAGGTGCATATACCTTTTCAAGTTATGTTTTTAATTTTTGGATAAATACCTGGAAGTGGAATTGCTGAATCATGTGGTAGTT
Source organism: Neophocaena asiaeorientalis asiaeorientalis (assembly GCF_003031525.2). NCBI lineage: Eukaryota > Metazoa > Chordata > Mammalia > Artiodactyla > Phocoenidae > Neophocaena > Neophocaena asiaeorientalis. The sequence goes on from NW_020172627.1 coordinate 4,171,213, forward strand.
CTATTTTTAATATTTTGAGGAACCTCCATAATGTTTTCCATGGTGGCTGTACCAATTTACATTCTTGTGCACCAGCAGTGCACAAGCGTTTCTTTTCTCCAAATCCTCACCAACACTTGTTATTTCTTGTCTTTTTGACAATAACCTTTCTAACAATTGTGAGCTGATATCTCATCATGGTTTTGCTTTGCATTTTTCTGATGATTAATGGTGTTGAGCATCTTTTTATGTACCTGTTGGCCCTCTGTGTGTCTTTGGGAAAGTGTTTTTTCAGATCTTTGCCCATTTGATTATCTGATTTTTAAAATTTTGCTATTGTATGAGTTCTTTATATATTTTAGATATTAACCATCAGATATATGATTAACAAATATATTCTTCAATGCACTTAGTAGGTTGCCTGTTTACTTTGTTTGGTTTTCTTTGCTGTGCAGAAGCTTTGTAACTTGATGTAGTTCCCCTGTTTATTTTTGGTTTTGTTGCATTTGCTTTTGGTGTCAGGTTGGAAAAAATCATTACCAAGACCTATGTCAGGAAGCTTACTGCCTTTGTTTTTCTTCTAGGAGTTTTATTGTTTCAGGCCTTATGTTCCAGTCTGAGTTGAGTTGGTATTTATGCATGGTATAATATAGTGATTCAGTTTCATTCTTTTGCAAGTGGCTGTCCACTTTCCTCAACACCATTAGTTCATGAGACTGTCCTTTCCCCATTGTATATTCTTGGCTCCTTTGTCATAGATTAATTTACCACATATGTCTGGTTTTTTTTCTGGGCTCTTTATTCTGCTCCATTTGTCTATGTGTCTGGTTTTGTGCCAGTAACATATGGTTTGCATTACTATACTGTTGTTATAGAGTTTGAAATCAAGAAGTGTGATGCCTTCATCTTTGTTCTCTTTCTCCACTTATCTTTGGCTATTCAGGGTTCTTTGTTGTTCCATACAAATTTTAGGATTGTTTGTTCTAGTTCTGTAAAAAATGCCATTGGAATTTTGATAAGGATTGCATTGAATCTATAGATTGCTTTGAGTAGTATGGACATTTTACCAATATTAATTCCTCTAATCTATGAGCACAGAATATCTTTCTATTTATTTGTATCTTCTTCAGCTTCTTTCGTTAATGTTTTATAGTTTTCAATATACAGGTCTTTCACCTCCTTGGTTAAATTTATTAGTCAGTATTTTATTCTTTTTGATGCAGTTGTAAATAGGATTTTTTTTTTTTTTTGCGGTACGCGGGCCTCTCACTGTTGTGGCCTCTCCCGTTGCAGAGCACAGGCTCCAGACGCGCAGGCTCAGAGGCCATGGCTCACAGGCCTAGCTGCTCCGCGGCATGTGGGATCTTCCCGGACCGGGGCATGAACCCGTGTCCCCTGCATCAGCAGGTGGACTCTCAACCACTGCGCCACCAGGGAAGCCCTCATATTTTTTTTTTTGTTAGTAGTTGATACCTTTTCTTTTCAACTTGAAGTCCCTTTAACATTTCTTTTAATGCTGGTTTAGTGGTGATGGGTTCCTTTAGTTTTTGCTTCTCTGGAGATCTCTTTATCTCTCCTTCAATTCTGAATAACTTTGATGGATAGAGTATTCTTGGTTGGCAGTTTTTTCTTTCAGCACTTTGAATATATCATGATACTCCCTTTTGTTTTGCAACATTCCTGCTGTGAAACCTGCTGACAGTCTCATGAAATTTCCCTTATATGTATCAGATTGTTTACCTCTTGCTGCTTTTAAGATTCTCTCCTGTCTTTAACTTTTGACATTTTAATTATAATGTGTCTTGGTGTGTGCCTCTTTGGGTTTATCTTGTTTGGAACTCTCTGTGCTTCCTGGTTCTGGATGTTTACTTCCTTCCCTAGGGTGAGGGAAGTTTTCAGCTATTATTTCTTCAAATAAGTTTTTTGCCTCCCTGTCTCTCTATTTTCCTCCTGGGAGCTCTATAAATTGAATGTTAGTCAATTTGGTTGTGTCCCATAAGACCATTAAGCTATCTTCACTTTTTTTCATTCTTTTTTCTATTTGCTTCCCATTGGGTGAGTTCCATTTCCTGGTTTTTATGTTCACTGATCCATTCTTTTGCATCATCCAGTGTGTTGTTGAAATCCTCTAGTATATTTTTCAGTTCAGTTAGTATATTCTGCAGCTCTTTGATTTCTATTTGGTTATTTCTTGTATTTTTCATCTCTTTGCTGATGTTTTCATCCATTCTTCTCCCGTTTGGTTAGCCTTTTTAATGACTGTTACTTTGAACTCTTTATCAGGTAAAATACTTATCTCCATTTTATTAAAGTGCTTTTTTTTTTCCTGAGGCTTTATCTTATTCTTTCATTTGGAACATACTCATTTATTTCTTCATTTTGCTCGACTCATTTTGTGTTGGTTTCTCTGCAGTAGATGAAACTACCACCTCTTTCAGTCTTGAAGGAGTGGCCTTTTGTAGGAGATGAAACTTGTTGCTCAACCCTGCCCTAGCTCTTGGTTATCTCTTAATACTCTGTGCTTGTCCAAGCAGTCTATTATATTTTTAATAGCTCCCAGTAGTTAAGTATGTGCAAAGACCTGTTAGTGTTCCAAATGAGAGGGTCTCAGAATGTAAATTCAGGCTGACTAGATGTCAGGCCCTCAGATAGCAGCTTTTAAAAGTATACAAATATATACAGTCCTGTGGGGCTGCAAGCATAAGCCCCACTGGCCACCAAAGACAGACAATCTGGAGGTGTCCCCTTGGTGGAAGTTGTAAAAAATGGAGCTTCAGATGAATGTATAAGCTCTCTTCTGGGAGATACCACTGAGCTGGAGCAAGGCAGAGGGAGAACACCAAGATGGAGTCCACAGCCTATGCTCCTTGAGAGCAGCTCCATAGGCCGCTAGATGTATGCTACCCTGAAGGCTGAAGCTCCAGGATAAGCAAAGAGGCCTCCTTCACAGAAAGACTTGGTAAATGTGCCCAGTCTGATGTTTGTACAGTGCCTTAGGTGTTAGCCTGCCAAGAACTGTCTCTCTGATTGTCATAGTCCTGTGGGATCCAGGAATGAAAACCTCCCTGGCTACCAGAACAAGGTGATCAAGGAGTGTTCTCTGAGCAGCAGCCACAAAACCTGGGGCACCATACATAAAAACCAGGGTGCCAGACACATGTGCAGATCTCTCCTCTGAAGGACCCTGGAGCTCTGGAGTGCAGCAGAGGGAGAATGCAAAGGTAGCACCTGCCTCTGAAGTCTGTGGAAAGGATTATAGCCAGCCCCTAAGTGTATGTTTAATTAGAAGCCTGCCCTCAGGCCACAGCCATGATAACTAGCTAATAGGTCTCCTTTACAGAAAGACCAGTCTCCTGGCTCTGTTGCCTCTTGCTCTACCCTAGGTGTGGTAGCTGTGTAAGAACTCTTTCTCCATTGATTACAGCCTATGAGACCCACAAGCATAAACCCCATGGCCATCAGACACAGGTTATGTGGAGGTGTCCCCTGGCAGCAGCCATAATAATTGGGGTGCCAAGCAAGTGTATAACATCCTTCCTGTGTAACTGTATTTGTCACAGTCCCATAGGACCACAAACACAAGTTCCCCTGACCTCCAGAGTCAGGTATTCAAGAGGTATCCCCTGGGCAGCAGATATAAAAATTGGGGCACCAGATGTGTGTAAACCCTTCCTTCTGGGAGATACTGTCACTTAAAGAGCATGGCAAAAGGAAAACACAAAGACAGCACCCACCAGTCTCTGTCCCCAATGAGTGTTCTGGCAAGCTCCTAGATGTCTGTGCTAAATTAGATGCCTGGTCCTCCAGCTGACACTTTAAAGGTGAACTTCCTTCACTTTGAGTGTGGGTGATATCAGCTGCCTCTGAGCTGGGCCCTGGTGTGGTGAGTCTGATTATGTTTGTCAGATTACTACAGCCTTGTGGGTCTCAGGATGGGAGCCCTGTTGGTTTTCAAAATTAGGTATTTTGGGAGCTTGTCTCTCAGGTGCAGTCTTAGAAGTTGAGGTGCCCAGTGTGGAGCTCAAACCCTTCATTCCTCATAGAGAAACTCAGGGTTTTGAGTTCTCTCCCAATTGCAGGTCACATTATCAGGGGTGGGATTTCTGGAGGGATTGTGTCCCAGCCTCTCCTAGCTGCTTCAATGTGGTTTTCTTCTAATTTGCCTTGTGTAATCATCACTCAGTCAGTCACTAGGTCCTTTTAAGAGGAAACTGTTCCATATGTAGCTGTAGATTAATTGTATTCCATGGGAGGAAGTGAGTTCAGGATCAACCTATATTGCCATGTGGAACTGTTCTCGACTACCATCAGTGGGAACAATTTATATGCAAAAAATCATGAGTACTCTGTCTTACAAAAACTGTATGTTTCTTTTCACTAAGGCAAAATATTTTATTCTCAAGTATATTTGGGCCTGAATTTAAATGTTTAGCTTCTAGCTATTAACATCATTTGCCTTTCTTTCTAAGGTTTTATTACCTTTTAATGAAGCAAAATGGATTATTTAGATTGTCTTATAGTTAAAAATGCAAATGGATGAGAAAACTGGGGGAAACTTAAAAGTAAAAAATTTATGAACATAATTACACTATTATAAGCAATTTAGATATTTCTTTAAATGCTTAGGGCCCTAACAAGACCAGCCCACTATTTTCTTTCCTGAGCTTAACAGGTGACCTAACAAGTGACCTATATACATAAATCCAGCAGATCTATTTAGTGTGGTTACATTTGGTGATCAAATGTAATGCCACACTTGCCTTAAAATGAACATTGATAATCTATGCTAATTAGTTTAGTTTGTTTTGTTTAATTTTATTAAAAATGAACTTCCAGAATTCTGAATGGTTGTTTTTTAGTTTTTCTCAGCTTTGTCATTACCTTTGGGGAGAGGATTTGCTGACTTTCTAACTAAATCATTCTAGTATTCATTAGCTCATTAGTAATACATTCTTTTACTATTTTATTGTTTATCCTAGAAATTACAACCTACTTTCTTGATCTACTAATGTCTAATATAAAGTAATTATTTTATAATTTACCTCACATGACATTCACTTTAGAGTAATGTATTTGTATTAATGCTTTCCTGCCTATGTGCTACACGTATCATGTGTTACATACATAGGTAAGTAGGTAGGTAGATAGATAGATAGTTTGCTTTCACAAATATCATTGTTCTCTTATAAAACTAATTACCCACATGATAAGCCATTTCTCATTTTATCTTTCCTTTCTGCATCCCAGAATTGTTATGTATAGTTATTCTTTTTCTACCCAAAAATGCACATTAGTATTTCCTTGAGTAAGTTCTTTTAGTAACAAACTATGTATTTTTCTCTAAATGTTTTTATTATTATTTTTTATTCTTAAAGAATATTGTTTGCTGGTTATAAAAGTCTAATTTGCTTGTTATTGTCTTTCAACCCTTTAAACATGCCACCGCTTTGTCTTCTGTTTTTTATCCACTCTGGTGAGAATTCAGCTATCAGCTTTACTGTTGCTCTTAAAGCCATTGTGTTCATTTTCTTTTATTCTTTCAGTAGTTTTCCTTTTCTTTAGCTTTTATCAATGTTCTTTGAGTCTTCCAATATATCTGTCTCTGATGGAAGTTTATAGCAATCTGTGGAGTGTTACCCTTTGTTCAGTTTCTCTTAAAAATGTTTTTCTGGGCTTCCCTGGTGGTGCAGTGGTTGAGAGTCCACCTGCCGACGCAGGGGACATGGGTTCGTGCCCTGGTCTGGGAAGATCCCACATGTCGCAGAGCGGCTAGGCCCATGAGCCATGGCCGCTGAGCCTGCGCGTCCGGAGCCTGTGCTCCGCAACGGGAGAGGCCACAACAGTGAGAGGAAATGCGTACCACAAAAAAAAAAAAAAAAAAAAAAAATTCTGTCCCATCTCTCGTCATTTTTACATACTCCAGTTTTACTAGTATTGATTTTTTTCCAGCATGTCCCATATTGGTCTTATACTCTACTCTTTTCTGTAATTTCCAATTTTTTTTTCTTTGTGATGTATCTAATGTATTTTCTTCTATCTTCGAGTTTACCTATTTCCTTTTCAGTTGTGTCTAATTGGAAGTTAAGACACATTGAGTTCTTAACTTTAGTTTTTGCATGTTCAGTTGTAGAATTTCAGTAGGGTTCATCTTTTTATAGTTGCTAATTATTTCTTTTAATGTTTTTAACATGTTGGTCATATTTATTTTATAGTCAGTGTCCGATCCTTTTATAAGCTATATAACCTTTTGGTCTATTTTTTAATTGACTTCTTCCTCCCCCCAACTCTTGTTTTCTTATTAGGCTGTCATATTTTGACCTATTCCAGGTTCTTTTGTCTTGGTTTCTTAACACTATACATGAAAACTGGTAGAGTTAATTTGAGGCTCTGATAAATATTGCCTTATTTTTGGTTCTGCCCTGCTTGTTGGCTAGTAGAAGGTTGTCTTGATCCATTCAGTGGTTGAATTCATTCAGATGTGGACTTCAGTTCTTTTGAAGGCTAGACTGTATCCAGGAAGATTTACATACCATATAGTCTTCTGAATTTGGCAGGAATATGGCTTTCTATTAGCCATAATTATCTTTATTTCTTCTATGATGATTATCTACATACTGACTTTTCTCACACTGGAATTCTGCTTTCCTCAGACACAAAAATTTCAGAAAGTAAGTTGCTGCTGAACAGTGATTTTTAGCTTTAAAAAAATGTCCTTCATACACTGAAATTTAATGATAAACAGAGAAAACATAAGATTTATGCATGCAATAATAGAACAGTGTTAATTTTTCTGTTTTCTCACATTGCATAATTTTTGGCTTCTACCAAAGTTGTTCCATAACCTCCATCAAATGCTTCCCCCCTTAAAATATTTTAATAACATATTTTTCTATTTCTTCATTATTTTAGGTCAACCTAAAATAACAATTATCTCTAACTTTTCAAGTTTTAAGATGAAAAAATTCTTGTTTAAAACTCACAGACATAGAGAATAGACCTGTGTTTGCCAAGGGGGAGGGAGGTGAGGGAGGAGTGGATTGGGAGTTTGGGATTAGTGATGCAAACTATTATATATAGAATGGATAAACAATACGGTTCTCTTGTATAGCACAGGGAACTACATTCAACATTCTGTGATAAACCATAATGGAAAAGAGTATGAAAAAGAACGTATGTGTGTGTATATATATATATATAT
>NW_020172627.1:4178427-4243930 GCF_003031525.2 Neophocaena asiaeorientalis asiaeorientalis
ATGATGATATGAGTTCTTAATATTCTTTTAATTCTTTTTTAAAAATAAATCTCATTTTTTCTAATTTCCATTTTCTCCTATATGGAAAAATGATTGTTTATATAATATATATGTATTATGTACTATATAACATATATAATTATGTAATCTAATATATAATATTATATGGTATATAATATATACACATATATAGTAAATAATATACTAATATGTATATTCTACATACTAATGTAAGTATGTTAAGTTAGGAGAACAGAAAACTTTAATCAAATTGATATTTTAGTGAAGTTTTCTGGATATACCTTCTCTATACTCTGTTTTCTTGTTCTCTTTATTATTATTATTAAGTCACTTATTTGAAAAGTAAAAAAGAAACAAACACATGTGGATATGCATATAAGTGAAAATACTTGTAATATAATAACCAATTTTCTGTGATAGTAAATTTAATTTTCTAAACAAAAAGTTTGACTAATAAAAGTATTTATATTTCTTTTTACAGTGTTGGTTACAGTAAGGCAGTCATTCCTGCACTCCCCCTTGCCAGACTTTAGATACCTCTTCATATTTTGGTAAGTCAAATTATTCACTTTCTCCTGAAAGGAATCAAAGTCTTCTAGGTGGTAGTCATGTTTTCTCCAAAATTCTCTTTTCTAAGAATGAATTGGCAAGTAGAGATTATAATAAGAACTAACATTAGCAAAAGCCTATCATGAGAGATTGGAAAAAAATAAAATTGTTGCAGGAGCGTCATGAGTTAGTTGAAGATGGCAGCTCTGTACTAGGCCCTGTGCTACGTACTGGTATCTGGTACTCACAAAACAGATTCTATCTCTACATTGTCCCTATCCTCACAAAGCTTACAGTCAGGGAGCAAGACACAAGTGTGACAGAAGTTTAAAATGTTAAAATAAATAAGTGTCTTTGTAAAAATTGAAGTAAATATTCTGACTCTAAATATATTTCCTATATTTAGTATGAGCACATTTAGTTTATTACCCTAAACTAATCATATATAATACACATGTTCTATATTCTGCTCCAGATAGTTTTAGAAATAATCATTCTAATGTCTAAAACAAGGTTTCTTAACCTTGGCACTAGTGACATTTTACATTGGGTAATTCTCTGTTGTGGGGGGCTGTCCCATGCATTGTAGATATTTAACAACATCCCTGGCTTCTACCTACTGGATGCCAGTAACAGTCCCCTCAGTTGTGATATCCAAACATCTCTCTAGACATTGCCAGATCTTCCTTGGGGTGCAAAATTGCCCCCGTTGAGAATCATTTATCTACAGGATTTTAATAGATGGATTCATGATATATTAAAGGTGATCATGTTCACATTTCTTTGGGGGTTCTTTTAGTCATCAGAGTAGTCTGAGAGCTGCCTATCAAGAGATCAGGGTCTAGATCTATTGCTGAAGACATAGCCTGAGGACATATCTCTTCCAGCCTCCTTGTAGGCCAGGGAATCGTTTTGATGACAGACACAGGAGGAATTGATCCCAGGATGATCACCTTAATATGGAATACACCATGATAAGGTGAAGAACTGTGAAGTGAATAGTAGCTCTAGGTGAGAATAGTAAACATTACACTTCATGTAAGATTGTCCTATTGAAAATTATTTTCTTATCAAGCATTATATCAAAATTACTTCCAAGTAATAAAGTTAAAAACAATAAATGTTCTTTAAAATATAAGAACCAGTTAAGTTTATAACATAAGAACAGATCTTGATAAGCTACATGGCCAATTTTGGCTCTCTGTCTGTTAAAGATATCAGCATTTCTTAGTGACTTTGATTTATATCTTTCACTTTGTTGTGAAGAATCTGCCTAAAAGTTGAATCAAAGTGAATTCATGTTGCTTAGAAATATGTGAGAATTTTCTTACATTAATATTCATTTCAGTGTGTTAAATGAGCATCAACAGAGTGCTTTATAATTGCTACCTATATATTCAAAAACTATAACATGGTTCAAATTCCTTATATGAGAAAAGATTCCCAATTGTATTTTCTTTTCCTTTCTATCCTCTTTAAGTATGGGCTGAGAGCAGGTGGCACAGTCCTTTTGTTAGCATTTGTGACAAAATAAGAATTGGGAAATTTTAAGGGTTATTGAGCACCACAGGGAAATTTTCATCCTGGCACATGGGCAATTAGCATGTAGAATCATTAACTTTAATGCGGTTGTGTGGCTAATCTGGAAATTTTCACAATGTATCAGCACAAAGTTATGTAGTACAGGTGTTTAATTTCTGTTGGAACTAAAACCAGAGCTGAATTAATTAATTTTAACAAAAACTTATCAATTGCTTGCAAAGGAAGGAAGGTCTAGAAAATAAACTTTTAGGTTACATTTGGCACAGATGAAATTATTTTATTAAAAGAATGAGAAGAATCTAAACATTAAACTTTCTTAATTAATATGTTCTTAATAAAATGCAGCCAATACACCTAGGTATATGCCTCAGTGAGAGCCAGAAACACAGCTTCTTAGAATGTTTAGGCCATGTTTTGTAGTTACTCTTATCCAAGAATTATTGCTGTTAAGAAAAAAACTCTAAGTGAATGTGCGTATATCAACAGGTAAACTATTATTACATTTGGTTTCTCTAGATAGACACTTTTATTCAGTTGCCATTTTGCAATTTCTTACTTAGATACCTCATAAGTAAAAACCATTTCTGAATGCGTTGCCTGTATTATCATATGATGACAATGGCCAAACTTTTGCTTTTAGAATTTTAGAGTTTATTTCACTGTTCTGTGTTTCTTAATTTTCTGGGAAAGTATATTCACAACTGATTTTCTAACAACAACTATGTCATCACGTATTCAGTATTTTTTAAAAGGACATTTGTGGATTATGTGATTTGTAGATTATACAACCTTCACAGGTATGGGTGATTCCAGTTGGTGGACAAAGCTAATCTGGTTATTCATTCAGATGCCTGCACTCTGAAAATTCCTCTAAATATGTATCAAGTAGGAGATAACTCCTGTAGTAGATTACTTATAGAATGTTGAATACTTATATATCCTCTTACAAATCTTACATAATCTTAAATTCTCTGAACCTCTGTTTCCTAGTCTATAATATAGTGGTAATACTATCTAAAATAATAATAATAGAACTTCCCTGGTGGCGCAGTGGTTAAGAATCTGCCTGCCAATGCAGGGGACAGGGGTCCATCCCTGGTCTGGGAAGATCCCACATGCCACAGAGCAACTAAGCCCGTGTGCCACAACTACTGAGCCTGTGCTCCAGAGTCCGCGAGCCACAACTACTGAAGCCCATGAGCCTAGAGCCTGTGCTCCACAACGAGAAGCCACCGCAGTGAGAAGCCCACACACCACAAAGAAGAGTAGCCCCTGCTTGCCACAACTAGAGAAAGCCCGTGTGCAGCAATGAAGACCCCACACAGCCAAAAATAAATTAAATAAATAAATTTTTAAAAACAAAAAAATAGTAATAGTATTCAGGATAAAGGGAGGTAAAGGATGAACTGTGTTTGCCATTTAAACCAAATCAGTAAATGCTGTACCCTCTTATTCTTTTCCTCATACTTCAGCATAGGAATGACTGGGATGAAATAAAGGGCTGTTAAACATACACACTTTAGTGTCCCAAACCCATAGATTTGATTTGTCAGATTAGGGCTGATGCACTTAGTCTCTGGACCATAAACTGAGAAATTTTACCTTGGAAATGAGATGTTGTTTATATTTAAAGACAAAGTAGATGACTAGCTTTGTATAGTTGCTATGTAGATGAGCAAAAGTCCAATATTTTGGCTGTTCTAATATCACATTAAAATGGATATTTTAAAAATTCATTTTATAAGGATCCATTGTTTTCCATAACAATCTATACTCTGCCCTTATTTTGCTATGTGAATAATTTTTTCTTTATATCCTTGTTCCTAACATCATTTTTTCGATTAATCAAGTAAAACAAATCACCTTTGCACAGAAACTTATGTATCTCAAAGACATTTTTTCAAATTTAACTAAATATTGGAAAAGGAATAAATTATACTTCTGTACTTTTCATATATAGCAAGGTCCAAAAATTTGTTTTCAAACATATGAATAAATGAAATATTTACTTTTATGTTCTTTATAATACATTTTTGTTATTCAAAGAAACAGTTTAGGCAAAACAGTGTCTCTACTAGAAATTAATAATTAAACCATGGAAAAAATATTTAGGTCACAGAGCAATTATGGCTCTTTATGTAATCACACACACACACACACACACACACACACACACACACACTGAAGACAAATAATTATCCAAAAATGTTTATGGTAACGTGTCTCCTTATTATATTTTTAAAAAATTCTTTCCACTAATTTACACTGCTCTGTCTTTGCTTTTTCACATTGCACAGATAAATCTTTTTTGTATAAAAATAAAAAATTTTATGTGCTGTCTTTGGGATTAATTTAATAGAAATATCAAGGACAATAAGTTCAATAAGATATAAATAGTATCCTAATAGCAAGATACAGTGTCAAATTAATGAAATGTGTATGTCAAACTTTATTCATTTATTTAAAATTTTTTAAACACTATGCAACTCTGGGTATATGAATTATGTTTTCTTTCACAAATTATTATAGAACAATTAGTAATTCGCATCATTCGTGATCCTTGACACTAAACATCTGGTGCTATTTTTGATAGCAATATTATGCAAAACAACGCTGAACTTAGCTGAGTAGAGTACTCAAAAGTATTGTTCATATCAAGAGAGAATTAGCAATGTTTAACACATGTTTAAACACCATTACTTAATGGTGTTTAAAAAAATAACTTAGAAGTGTCCTTTTATTTTGAAGTAGTACTGATTGCTTTACATTTATTTCCACAGGATGAGTAATTTTATACTCTGCCTATCCACACATTTAGTTTATATTGAGCGTGTATATGTGCACGCACGTGCATGCGCACAGTGCGTCAGCACTTTATTTTTCATATATTACTAAAAAATAATTCAGGCCTTTGAAGCAAAATATCCTAAAAAGGAAATAAAACTATTTTTTCCCATTCACACCACAGTATTCATTAAAGTCTCAGAAAATACATGTTTTAATTAAAGTTAAATGTATCTACAAACTACATTTATGTACATTCTTGGATTGGCCTCTTACTCATAAGAAATATGTTTATCACAATCTAACTTAAAGCTAACTACTCCCTAAGTTGTTGCGTGTTCTTTTTGCATGTTAATAGAGCTAATAATGGTCACTGTCCACTACTTTACAACATAATTTTTTCTCTACTGTATGCAGTTTACTAAAGCCTAAGAAACACTTTATATTTTCACTTTCTAAAAATGCAATGTCCTTTATTCCCTTCTACATTGGTTTCAGATTTTCTGAAGTAAATGTGATGCATTTAGACAAGGACAAAAATTAGATGCATATTTATCTATCCATCTATTCCATTCAGAAAGGATTCTGTAGATAATCTTATAACCACTCATTTAGAGTCAAGCGTTTCTACTGGCTGAGGTTGTTCCTTAAATTTCTGTTTCTCCCCTTGTAAGACAGTTAGGAGAAAGGAACATTTGGGATTACTTGACACCATGAGGAATTAAAAGTATGTTTTACAATTCTCTCTTTCTTTTAAATGTAAGTATACGTCTCTTTTTCTAAAGCTACATGAAAAAAAAAAGGCTCAGGGCACTTCTGTTTTCATTATCCCTTCTACCTAAGTCTCTTAAAGCAGTTTTATTTTCATTCTCTCTTCCTGTTAACAGAGGCAGGGTTCAGGTGTTCATTGGAGTGAATTGATTGCTAGACAATGAGTTCAAGTTTAAAAGAGTATTACTATTTTTTTTAAACTTTATTTACTATTGGGATGTTATTTGCATATCATAAAATTCACCCTTTTAAGTGTAAAATTCAGTGATTTTTAGTATATTTACAAAATGTGCAACCATTACTACTGTCTAATTGTAGAACATTATTATCATTCCAAAAAGAAATCCTGTACCCATAAGCGTTCACCCTCAATTTTTCCCTCTCCCAGCCCTTGGCAGCCACTAACTGACTTTCTGTCTCTATGGATTTGCCTATTCTGAATCTTTTATATAATTTGATTCATACAATATGACATTTGTGCTTGGATTCTTAAACCTCTGATATGTTATAGCCTGGATCAGTGCTTCATTCTTTTTATGATATATTCCATTGTATTGTACTTAACAATACCAAATTGTATTAAACCATTGACGAACATTTAGGTTATTTCCATGTTTTGGATCTTTGAATAATGATGCTGTGAACATTCATGTACAGATTTTGTGTGGACCTATGTTTTCAATTTTCTTTGATATTAATCTAGGAGAGGGATTAGCTGGGTCATGTGTTAACTCGATGTTTAATTTTGGAGAAACTGCAAAACTGTTTTTCAAAGCAGCTGTGTCATTTTACATCCTGTCAGCCATGTATGAGGGTTCCAATTTCTCCACATCCATGCTCAGACTTTTTATTTTCTGTCTTTTTGTTTATAGCCATCCTAGTGTGTGAAGTGGTATCTCATTGTGGTTTTGATTTGTATTTCCCTAGTGACTAATGATGTTGAACATCTTTTCTTATGCTTACTGGCAATTTATTTATCTTCTCTGGAGAAATGTTTATTAAAAACCTTTGCTCAGGGCTTCCCTGGTGGCACAGTGGTTGAGAGTCTGCCTGCCGATGCAGGGGACATGGGTTCGTGCCCCGGTCCAGGAAGATCCCACATGCCGTGGAGCGGCATTATAAGTATTTAAAATTTTTACAAAATTTTTAAAGCTTACTTTCCATTTACAGTTATTACAAAATATTGGCTATATTCCCTGTATTTTATGGTACATCCTTGAGCCTGTCTTATACCTAATAGTTTGTGCTTCCCACTTCCCCACCCTATATTGCCCCTTCCCTGCCTTTCCTCACTGATAAACCCTAGTTTGTTCTCTATATCTGTGAGTCTGCTTCTTTTTTTGTTAAATTCACTAATTTGTTGTATTTTTTAGATTCCACATATAAGTGATAACATACAGTATTTTTCTTTCTCTTTCTGACTTATTTCACTTAGCATAATGTCCTCCAAGTCCATCTATGTTGCTGCACATGGGAAAATTTCATTCTTTTTTACAACTGAGTAGTACGGTAAGCCCCCTACATATGAACCTTCAAGTTGCAGACTTTCAAAGATGTGAACATGTGTTTGCATGTCCAGTCACGTAAGTTAGTTCATGTGTCTGGAGTACATTGTCACGTGTGTGCATTCTCTATAAGTGGTTGTACTTTTGTGTACTTTATTGTTCAGTACTGTATAGAGTACAGTAGTAGAGTATCTTTATTTCAAGCCCAGGATATCCAGAAGCAAGCGGAAAAACATCAGTGATGTACCTGGTACTGCTAAGAAGCACCAAGTGATAATGATGGAAACAAAAGTGAAAATGATTGAGAGAGTGGAGCAAGGCTTGTGAAAAGTATTATAAACCTATTACAGTACAGTACTATATAGCTGATTGTGTTAGTTGGATACCTAGACTATCTTTGTTGGACTTAACGAACAAAGTAGACTTTCAAACGCACTCTCGGAAAGGAACTCATTTGTATGTAGGGGACTTACTGTATTCCATTGTATATGGATACCACATCTTCTTTATCCATTCATCTGTCTATGGACACTTAGTTGTTTCCATATCTTGGCAATTGTGAATAATGCTGCTATGAACATTGGGGTGCATGTATCTTTTAGAAATAGTGTTTATGTTTTTTTCAGATATATACCCAGGAGGGGAATTGCTGGGTCATATGGTAGTTCTATTGTTAATTTTTTGAGAAAAAACCTCTATACTGTTTTCCACAGTGACTGCACTTATTTATATTCCCACCAACAGTGTACAAGTGTTCCCTTTTTCTACACATCCTCATCAGCATTTGTTATTTGTGTTCTTTTTGATGATAGCCATTCTGACAGGTGTGAGGTGATATCTCACTGTGGTTTTAATTTGTGTTTCCCTGAAGATTAGTGATGTTGAGCATCTTTTTGTATGCCTGTTGGCCATCTGCATTTCTTCTTTGCAAAAGTGTCTATTCAGTTCTTCTGCCCATTTTTAAACCGGTTGTTTGTTTGTTTTTTTGTTTTTGTTTTTTTGATATTGAGTTGCATGAACTGATTATATATGTTGGATATTAAGCCCCTATTGGTCAGATCATTTGCAAATATTTTCACCCATTCAGTAGGTTATCATTTTGTTTATGGTTTCCTTTGCTGTGCAATTAAACTTTTAAGTTTAATTAGGTCCCATTTGTTGTTGCTTTTATTTTCTTTACTTTTGGAGATGGATCCAAAAAAATATTGCTGCGATTTATGTCAAAGAGTGTTCTGTCTAATTTTTCCCCTAGGAGTTTTATAGAATCTGGTCTTACATTTAGGTTGTTAATCCATTTTGAACTTATTTTTCTATATGGTGTTAGAGAATGTTCTAATTACATTCTTTTACACGTAGCTGTCTAGTTTTCCCAACACCACTTATTGAAGAGACTGTCTTTTCTCCATTGTATATTCTTAGAAAGGTATGTTTTAGTTCTTATTAAAAATACAACTGTATTGCTATTAACTTTATCTCCCTTTAGTTATATCAACTTTCTAACATCTTTTCCGTAACTAAAAATGTCACTAATAATGTTCTGAAATTGAATGATTAGCTAGATATTCAAACCTATTCTTTCACAGGTGAGTTTAACTAAATGCCAATCCGTGCTCTCAGGAGGAATTTATATCTTACCCATTCTGGTAATTCTTACTGTATTGGGAAGAATACGGGAACATCCAGTGGGCCCATTGGTCTGTGGTATGTTTGTATTTGGCAGGTTATTATAAGAAGACTGTGTATTCCTGTGATTGCCTTAACATCTAGTGGTTTTTAATTGTGGTAATATGCAGTACATCATATTAAGTGTGCTAGGCTGAACACAGATAAACACTAACAAATCAGTAATTTGAAGAAATAAATACAATTTTTATTCTTTTAACTAGAACACATGTTGTGAAACTGTTTTTATTGCTGGGTGATCACAGAGGGAAAAAAAGTGTTGTCTGTGTTATTGCTTCAAATCTTTTAAAAGTCAATTGTGTTGCAAAAAAATGTAAAATAGAATTTATCTCAGGTTAGAATAGGGAGAAAAAGTATAAATGAACAAAATGCATTTTACTTAAATGAATAAAAATGATTTTTTTTTTTTTTACAAATACCGATCAAAGGAAAAGGCTTCTTTCTGGTCATGAAACACAAACTCCCATTCAGTCCCTAGCTTATCTCTCACAATAATATCTTCCCTAGTTTACTTGTCTATTTGTTCATCATTTGTGTGTTATTTTTACTTACCTATGTAAACGTGGATGCTCTTTGGTGGAGAGCTGCACAGCCAGGTTAATTGATTTTGAACAGTGCCATAGAGTCAATTTTTGCAGATAGGCACTCAGCAAATGGTTTCGGTAAAACGTGACACTCAGTATTTTAATGTGTTGTTGTTTTCTTTCAGAAGTTCAGAGTCACACCATTTAAGGTGATCTGGATTTATTACTTATGTTATATACATAGTAAAAAGGCTAGGTTATTGTAAAACATTCTCAGCTACTAAGAATAGATTTTTATTATGTAGCAAGTTACAGAGTTGCCTTTCAATAAAAATCTCATCAAGGTATATATTTAACTCCAAAGAAATATGTAGAGCCATTGTCAAGTTAAAAAGTGGTTTTAAATTGACTATTAAATTCAGTATATTGATTTAATAAACTTGGACCTTTTCCATTTTCTTAATTAAGAGGGAGACAACAGTCAATTAAAGTTGAAATATTAGGAAGTGACATTAAAATTGAACATAAGGCAGTGAAGCAATATCTGTAAAAAGCAGCTGCTGAGCATATAACCAACATACAGCTCCAGATAATATCTAACATTTCTAATGACACATACCTCCTAAGATAAAGTTATGTGTTTTATCTCCCATCTGCCACTCTTCACCTAGAGATAAATATAAATATGCACATACATAGATTTGTATAGAATGCACACGTACAGACTGATACCTGTTAAGAACTGATGAAAAAAGCAAATCCACGGCTTCCTTGGTGGCGCAGTGGTTGAGAGTCCACCTGCTGATGCAGGGGATGAGCGTTTGTGCCCCGGTCCGGGAAGATCCCACGTGCCACGGAGCGTCTGGGCCCGTGAGCCATGGCCGCTGAGCCTGTGCGTCCGGAGCCTGTACTCCGCAACGGGAGTAAAAACCAGAGCATTACCAGTAACCTTGAGTTCTCCTGAACGTCCCTCCACAAGTTTATCATTTCTCTCCTTCCAGAAGTTAACCACTCTTACAAATTTTGTATTAGTAACTGGTTTTCACATTAAATGTTGTGCTATATTAGAATTTATTCCTAAACACTTTTATTAATTTTATCTGCTTTTGATCTTTATATGAATAGAAACATAATTTGTGCATTTCTCCATGACTAGATTCCTTTTTTGCTCAAAGTTATGTATTTGCTAACATTGTTGATGCATGTAATTCTAGTTCATTTATTTTTCACTCCGTCATTTTCCCATTGTACTACTGATACACAATTTTCTTCCTGTTTTCTTCACTTCCTACTATAAAATACTGCCTAGAACACTTTTTTGCATGTTTTTCAAAGTGCTTGTTTCTAGGGTATATTATTCATAGTTACAAAGTGATGCCAACAGTTTTCCAAAGTGGTTATACTTATATACACATTCACTAAGATGGTCATTAAAATGAAAATTTTAATGAGTAAACATTAGATAATAATAAAATGAAAAAAAATTGGTAAACTGTAAAATAGATTTGATGTGAAAAAGAAGAATTCAGTTCAAATGTTAAACAGATGGAAAAATATTAATGAGAAGACTGAACATGCCTGTGATAAAATTGCAGAAGTACAAATTAGAATGAATAAAGAAATGTAATATTAAAAAAGAAAATGTTGGAAATTTTTCACAAATTGATGAAAGACATAAATCCTTAGATTCAATAGAAGAGCAAATCCTGAAATTTTTATCTTGATAAGTACAAAATAATATTCCACCAAGACACAATGGGGGAAAATTGTACCATCAAAGGCAAAGTAATATCATCATAATTAGAAAAAGAAAGATAGCATACTAAGAGGAAGCAATTAGGAATTATTAGAGATCAAAAATATTGGAATAATGCCTTCAAAGTGCTGAGTAACAGCTTACCTGGAATGCTGTACTGATCTCAGTCATCATTCCTTTATAAGGATAAAATAAAAGCATTTTGAGAAACAAGAAAAAGACAGAGAAACTTAAATTTTGCTAAATAAACTAATAGAGAATTTCCTCATCAAGAAAGAAATAAGAAATAAGTGAAAATAAACAGTGGCAATGAAATTAGTAACATGAATGTCTCTATAGAAGTCATAATTTAAAAAAAAAGATAAAGAACACACGTGAGTAACTTAGGTATAAGGTAGAATAAATTATAGACCACACCAAAAGCATGATAATGAAAGAAAAAAGTTAGAATTAATTAGAAATTTTAAAAAAACTTCTCTGTGAAAGATATTGATAAGAGCATGAGAAGACAAGCCAAAAGCTGGGGAAAAATATATTCAAAGATATACCTGATAAAGAATGTGTATCTAAAATATACAAAGAATTTTTTAAAACTCAACCGTAAGGGGCTTCCCTGGTGGCGCAGTGGTTGAGAGTCTGCCTGCCAATGCAGGGGACACGGGTTCGTGCCCCGGTCCGGGAGGATCCCACATGCTGCGGAGCAGCTGGGCCCGTGAGCCATGGCCACTGAGCTTGCGCATCCGGAGGCTGTGCTCTGCAACGAGAGAGGCCACAGCAGTGAGAGGCCCGCGTACCGCAAAAAAAAACAAAAAAAAAAAAACAAAAAAAACTCAACAGTAAGGAAACAACCTGATGGATCAAGATATAGAGTAGGAGGATTTTGAGCTCACACCCTCCCATGGGCATACCAAAATACAACTACTTACAGAGTAACTATCTCTGAGAACCACCTGAAGACTAGCAGAAAAGATTTTTCACAACTAAAGATATAAAGGAGCCAAAACAAAATAGGTGGGACAGGCAGACATGCATTTTAGCCAGAATCTACATCCCCAGTGTAGCAACCAACAAGTGGGAGGGATATCACAACCATGGAGGTCCTCCCTGAGGCGTGATAGGTTTCAGCCCTACATTGGGTTTCTCAGCCCAGGGTTCCTGTACCAGGAAGATTGAAAGTTGCCTGGGTCAGACCCACATACTGACCTTAGCCTCCTGAAGAGAAAGGTGATAGCTGGGACTCCCCCTGGGGACTGAGATGCTGGCAGCAGCCATTTTTGTGATACAGTTTTACCATGCTGACATCAGCACTGTCAGATGCCATTTTGAAATTCTCCCTGTAGCCTAGTAGCACTTGGGGCCTATCCTGCCTATCAGCACACCTGCAGCAGTCTCGTGCTCCAGGCCTCACACCCAGCTGTGCTGGGGGTTGAGCCCTGCCTATCAACATGTCCACATTAGTTGGCCCTGCCACAACAGGAGAGAGTACACTGCCCACATGGGGAACACACCTGAATCGTCTGGCTCTAGTGGCCAGAGGGGAGAATGCTGCTGAGGCCTGTATGACATCTCCTAAATAACCCCACTTCTCCAAGATTGGGAAATGTAATGGATGTACCTAATACATAGAAATAAAGACAGAGAATTAGGCAAAATGAGAAGATAGAGGAATATATTCCAAACAAAAGAACAGGAGAAAACCTCAGAAAAAGAAACAAAAAACAAAAACAAAAAAAGAGATAAGCAAATTCACTGATAAAGAGATCAAAATAATGATCATAAAGATGCTCACTGAGCTCAGGAGAAGAATGGATGAACACAGAACTTCAGCGAAGAGTTAGAAAATATAAAAATAACCAATAAGAGCTGAAGAATACAATAACTGATAAGAAAAATACACTAGAGGGGATCAACAGTAGATTAGATGATACCGGGAAACAGATCAATGATCTGGAAGACAGAGAAGTGGAAATCACCCAAGCTGAACAGAAAAAAGAAGAAAGAATTATAAAAAATAAGGACAACATCAAGCATTCTAACATTCACATTATAGGGTTCCGTAAAGAAGAAAGAGAGAAGAAGCAGAGAAATTATTTGAAAAAGATGATACATGAAAACTTCCCTAACCTGGGGAAGGAAACAGACATCTAGGTCCAGGAAGCACAGAGAGTCACAAACAAGATGGACCCCAAAATACACCAAGACACATTATAATTAAAATGTCAAAAATTAAATACAAAGAGAGAATCTTAAGAGCAGCATGGGAAATGCAACTCTTGTAGTCAGCTTATATGGGAGTTTCCTCATATATAGTTACATATGAGGGAACTCCCATAAGAATATAAGCTGACTTTTCAGTAGAAGCTTTTCAGGCCAGAAGGGAGTGGCATGATATATTTAAAGTGCCGAAAGGAAAAAACCTACAACCAGGAATACTCTACCAGTCAAAGCTATCATTCAGATTTGAAGGAGAAATAAAGAGTTTTACAGACAAGAAAAAGCTAAAAGAGTTCACCACAAAACTGACCTTACAAGAAATGCTAAAGGGAGTTCTCTAAGTAGAAAGGAAAGGCCATGACTAGAAACAAAAAAAATTATGAAAGAAAAAATTCTCATTGCCAAAGGTGAACATACAGTAAAAGGTAGTGAATCAACCATTTATAAAGCTAGTAGGAAGTCTAAAAGACAAAATTAGTAAAATCATCTATATCTACAATAAGTAGTTAATGGATAAAAAAGATTTAAAATATAACATCAAAACAAAACATGGGGAGAGAGTAAAAATGTAAGGTTGGTAGAATGTGTTTGAACTTAAGAAACCATCAACTTAAAATAGACACCTATATACATAGGTTGTTGTATATGAACTTCATGGTAACCATAAACCTATAAATAGATACACACAAAATAAAGAGAAAAATATCCAAACATAACAAATCACAAAGGGAAGAGAGCAAGAGAAGAAGAAAGGAACAGAGAATAACTACAAAAACAACCAGAAAACAATGTTTAAAATGGCAGTAAGTTCATACCTATCAATAATTAATTATCAGTGGACTAAATTCTTCAATCAAAACACATAGGGTGACTGAATGGATAAAAAAGAAAAAATCAAAAACCAAAACAAGACCCATATATATAATGCCTACAAGAAATTCACATCAGTGGCTTCCCTGGTGGCGCAGTGCTTGAGGGTCCGCCTGCCGATGCAGGGGACGCAGGTTCGTGCCAATATATTCCTAGCAATGTACAGTTTCCCAAGATTGAATCAGGAAAAAGTCGAAAATCTGACCTAAAATTTGCATTTGTGAATTAAGAGGCATGCAGAATAAATATGGTCATTGTGACGTGTTTTATAATACCAGAGAATTTAGAAATGGAATATCATTGTTAAGTGAAAAAATTTTCAAGGTTCAGAATATTGTATATACTCTAACTCATTTACATAAGGAAAATGTTTATCACCTCTAGAAACAGAATGGGAATGTGTTAGTTGGAAAGAGATATTGTCTTAATTTTTGATAACATGACTAATGCTTAAATCATTTATAATAATACATTCATATATTTTGTAAAGTTTAAAAGGAAAAATTTTGCATTATGAAAAAAATATAGCCTTGGTATTAAGTTTGAGGGCCAGGAAACAACATTTTCTCACTGATAATAAATTAAAGCTGCAAGAATACACATTTTTTCTTAGGTTCAGTTAAGGTTTTATATTTTGAATGACAAAAAGACATGAGTGGACTAATTTGTTTTTCCTAAATTTTTCTCTTAGAGAACAAAAAGCAAAATTAAATTAAAATCTGCATGTATAAAGCCCTGCCCAGTGATGATCTCAGTAAATGGTGGAAAGTCCTTGGTCTGACATACAGCGATTTGCATATCTGGACTCAAGTTAACTTGAATGCCACATGCATTGCAGTCAGTTTTCACTAGACTATAATATCTTCTGCTTCATATTACACATATATACACATATTTCTCTAATTTTAAAAGTCTCTTCTCCTTTCCTACCTGCTAAAATGCTAATCAGCTATTAGAGCCCCACTTTCATAACTATTCTGACTCTGAGCCTCCAGTAATTCCTCCCTCCCTTGCACGTTTACACACACTGTCTTCTATTACAGATAATTGTGCATATTTCAGTCTCCAAGACTAGACCCTATCTTTTCTTTTTCCTTTTTTTTTTTTTTTGGCTGCACTGCACGGCATGTGGGGTCTTAGTTCCCTGACCAGGGATGAAACCCACACCCCCTGAATTGGAAGCGTGGAGTCCTAACCACTGGATGACCATGGAAGTCCCAACCCTATCTTCTTTAGGGCAGGTTACATCTTACTTTTTATTGAATCTATTATCTGCTCCTAGGAAAAGACCTTTATATAGCAGATATTAGATTGACCTGAAAGTTATTATGAGATGTTTTCACTTCACTGTGTCCCACAACACTGGTCTTACAGGGAGGTTGGTGATGATAGGTGGTGATTTTCTGAAATTTCTTAATGTCACATTGTCACAGATAAAATGAGAGCTATGATCAGCTTTTATGCAGCAATTCAAAGTGTTTGAAAATAATCTCCAAATGTGCATAATTTGCAATGTAATATCAAAAGTCATTAACTGGGAACATACCCTGTAAAAATGTTTACAGACAGCACTCTGTTAACTTTTACTCTAGATACTAAACTAAGAGTTTTATTTCATCTGTGCTGCTATGTATCATTTCTCATCTTTATTTTTTGACACCAAACTTTATGGTTATATAACTCTTTTAATTTGTTCTATAGAATAAAAATCCATACAATTTTTTAATTGGATAGTGAAGGAAGAAGGGAAAGACAGTTGCATGGAGAACAGAGACTGTAGATCAGTGATAGAATCTTTGGTTTAAGGAGAAGACAAGACCTGGAATTATGGAGTCAACTTATTTGGAGGAAAGGGGTAGTCCAAGACTTGGGGTGAGAAATGAAGAGAGTTTCTGGTTTAACATGCAAGTTACATGCCTTCTGAACAATTGAAGATGGTATGTCATACTGTAAATTGATGCATTAAAAAAAGAGAACTGTAAGGTCGGATCTTAACAAACGGCACCGCGAAACAGAGGAAAGCTTCAAGTGAGCTTTCTTGGGGAGCACTCCCGGGCGAGGTTCACTGGTCCGAGAGAAAGGGGCCAGAGAAGTCGCACCCGGGCGAGGGTTGGGCAAGATTTTATAGGGGAAGAAGGGAAAGGGGTGTGGTGAATCTGGGAGGGTGCAGGGTATTCCTTATTTGGTGGTCTTTTCGGGTATCCTGGGGGACCGTTGGTCCCGCCCCTCGAAAGGCGGGAAGGCTGGGCTGGGTTCAAAGTCTCCAGGTCAGTTCCTGGAACTGGGTTGTCTGGAATGTCTCCAGGGAAGTTTCTGGAACTAGGTGGTCCGGAGAATTTCGGTCTGATGCAACCTGTGAATCTGATTGTGTTCCCCTGCCTCGGACCAGTTGGCCTTACAAGAACATTGAAATTCATTATGTACTAGGCTTCAGTGACATAGCAAAAAAGCATTCAAAAATTTCTTCTCTCATCTCATTAGATATAGTGATACCTACTGTCTCTTACTAGCTGTCCACAAAAGAAATTAATGGTTTCATAGTCAAACGACACTTAGTAGATGGACATGGTAAAGAGTTGTGAATAGTTTTACTACAATGTCATCATCTTTACTGAAATAAAGCTCAAAACACATGATGTAACAATGTTGGGCTGGTAACATCATTTTCATATGATATGGACCACCCATATATATCATTTATTACATGAAAGATTAAGATCTCTATTAACATATATATCAAAAATCACTTATATATATATATTTCTACAATAAACCTGACTTGGTATGATTCACAATTCTACTTTTGATTATGAACTAATAATCTATACCTTTATCTCTTGAACCTCTCTCAATATTGCACTTCATAGGTACATAGATTAGTGATAATAGCAAATGTATACTATGATGGCATGAATAAATGAATTTATACATGTAAGGCAGTAGGCTAACTAATTGGGATATGGGAATGGTTAACAAATATTAACTATGAAAAAGAGAGGATATATTTAACCAAGAAATGAGACTGTTGTGAATCCACCATTTAATATGATTAAAATAAATCATGTAATTATAAATTTTGGAAATTAGAGAAATTTAAGACTAATTTAACATGTATATTCTACCCAAAATTGCAAACATAGGACATTAAAAAAAAAACTGTATGGCAATTATATTATCAGGTTTTTTTTGAAATTTAACAAATTTTATTACTAAACATTAAATTTTCAAATAATTTATAGTCAGTTCACAGTTAGTAAAGGAAGTATATAAATCTATACATTTATTCTATTCTGTTCACAAGCCTACTTTAAGTAAAAATGACCACTTTCATTTTTCAGCTAAAAGTACTGTTTTGATTTTTATTATTATTTTTTTAACATCTTTATTGGAGTATAATTGCTTTACAATGGTGTGTTGGTTTCTGCTGTATCACATAGTGAATCAGCTATATGTATACATATATCCCCATATCCCCTCCCTCTTGAGCCTCCTTCCCTCCCACCCTCCCTGTCCCACCCCTCAAGGTGGTCACAAAGCACTGAGGTGATCTCCCTGTGCTATGCGGCTGCTTTCCACTGGCTATCTATTATATATTTGGTAGTTTATATATGTCCGTGCCACTCTCTCACTTCATCCTAGCTTACCCTTCCCACTCCCCATGTCCTCAAGTCCATTCTCTATGTCTGCGTCTTTATTCCTGTCCTACAACTGGGTTCTTCAGAACCATTTTTTTTTTGAGAGTCCATATATATGTGTTAGCATATGGTATTTGTTTCTCTCTTTCTGACTTACTTCACTCTGTATGACAGTCTCTAGGTCCATCCACCTCACTACAAACAACTCAATTTTGTTTCCTTTTATGGCTGAGTAATATTCCATTGTATATATGTGCCACATCTTCTTTATCCATTGATCTGTCGGTGGACACTTAGGTAGTTTACATGTCTTGGCTATTGTAAATAGAGCTGCAGTGGACATTGTGGTACATGACTCTTTTTGAATTATGGTTTTCTAAGGATATATGCCCAGTAATGGGATTGCTGGGTCATATGGTAGTTCTATTTTTAGTTTTTTAAGGAACCTCCATACTGTTCTGCATAGAGGCTGTATCAATTTACATTCCCACCAACAGTGCAAGAGGGTTCCCTTTTCTCCACACCCTCTCCAGCATTTATTGTTTGTAGATTTTTTGATGATGGCCATTCTGACTGGTGTGAGGTGATACCTCATTGTAGTTTTGATTTGCATTTCTCTAATGATTAGTGATGTTGAGGATCCTTTCATGTGTTTTTTGGCGATCTGTATATCTTCTTTGGAGAAATGTCTACTTAGGTTTTCTGCGCATTTTTGGATTGGGTTGTTTTTTTGATATTCAGCTGCATGAGCTGCTTGTATATTTTGGAGATTGATCCTTTGTCAGTTGCTTCATTTGCAAATATTTTCTCCCATTCTGAGGGTTGTCTTTTGGTCTTGTTTATGGTTTCCTTTGCTGTAAAAAAGTTTCTAACTTTCATTAGGTCCCATTTGTTTATTGTTTTTTAATTTCCATTTTTCTAGGAGGTGGGTCAAAACGAATTTTGCTGTGATTTATGTCATAGAGTGTTCCGCCTATGTTTTACTCTAAGAGTTTTATAGTGTCTGGCCTTAAATTTAGGTCTTTAATCCATTTTGAGTTTATTTTTGTGTATGGTGCTAGGGAATGTTCTAATTGCATTGTTCTACCTGTAGCTGTCCAGTTTTCCCAGCACCACTTATTGAAGAGACTGCCTTTTCTCCATTGTATGTTTTTGCCTCCTTTGTCAAAGATAAGGTGGCGATATGTGCATGGGTTTATCTTTGGGCTTTCTATCCTATTCCACTGATCTATATTTCTGTTTTTGTGCCAGTACCATACTGTCTTGATTACTGTATCTTTGTAGTATAGTGTGAAGTCCAGGAGCCGGATTCCTCCAGCTCCGTTTTTCTTTCTCAAGATTGCTTTGGCTATTCGGGGTCTTTTGTGTTTCCATACAAATTGTGAAAATTTTTGTTCTAGTTTTGTGAAAAATGCCATTGGTAGTTTGATAGGGATTGCATTGAACCTGTAGGATGCTTTGGGTAGTATAATCATTTTCACAATGTTGATTCTTCCAATCCAAGAACATGGTATATCTCTCCATCTGTTTATACCATTTTTAATTTCTTACATCAGTTTCTTATAGTTATATGCATACAGGTCTTTTGTCTCCTTGGGTAGTTTTATTTCTAGGTATTTTATTCTTTTTGTTGCAGTGGTAAATGGGAGTGTTACTTTAATTCCTCTTTCAGATTTTTCATCATTAGTGTATAGGAATGCAAGAGATTTCTGTGCATTAATTTTGTATCCTGCTACTTTACTGAATTTACCGAATTTATTGATTAGCTGTAGTAGTTTTCTGGTAGCATCTTTAGGATTCTCTATGTATAGTATCATGTCATCTGCAAACAATGACAGTTTTACTCTTCTTTTCCAATTTGTATTCCTTTTATTTCTTTTTCTTCTCTGATTGCCATGGCTAGGACTTCTAAAACTATGTTGAATAATATTGGTGAGAGTGGACATCCTTGTCTTGTTCCTGATCTTAAAGGAAATGGTTTCAGTTTTTCACCATTCAGAATGATGATGGCTGTGAGTTTGTCATATATTGCCTTTATTATGTTGAGGTAAGTTCTCTCTATGCCTACTTTCTGGAGGGTTTTTATCATAAATTTGTGTTGAGTTTTGTCAAAAGGTTTTTTTTGCATCTATTGAGATGATTATATGGTTTTTCTCCTTTGGTGTATCACATAGAATCCTTGCATTCCTGGGGTAAACCCAACTTGATCATGGTGTATGATCCTTTTAATGTGCTGTTGGATTCTGTTTGCCAGTATTTTGTTGAGAATTTTTGCATCTATGTTCATCAGTGATATTGGCCTTTAGTTTTCTTTGTGACATCTTTGTCTGGTTTCTGTATCAGGGTGATGGTGGCCTCATAGAATGAGTTTGGGAGTGTTTCTCCCTCTGCCATGTTTTGGAAGAGTTTGAGAAGGATAGGTGTTAGCTCTTCTCTAAATGTTTGATAGAATTCGCCCGTGAAGCCATCTGGTCCTGGGCTTTTGTTTCTTGCAAAATTTTTAATCAGAGTCTCAATTTCAGTGCTTGTGATTCATCTGTTTATATTTCCTATTTCTGCCTGGTTGAGTCTTGGAAGGTTGTGCTTTTCTAAGAATTTGTCCATTTCTTCCAGGTTGTCCATTTTATTGGCATATAATTGCTTGTAGTAAGTGTCATGATCCTTTGTATTTCTGCAGTATCAGTTGTTACTTCTCCTTTTTCATTTCTAATTGTGTTGCATTTTCTCCCTTTTTTTCTTGATAAGTGTGGCTAATAGTTTATCAATTTTGTTTATCTTCTCAAAGAATCAGCTTTTAGTTTTATTGATCTTTGCTATCCTTTCCTTCATTCCTTTTTCATTTATTTCTGATCTGATCTTTATGATTTGTTTCCTTCCTCTAACTTTGGGGGTTTTGTTCTTCTTTCTCTAATTGCTTTAGGTGTAAGGTTAGGTTGTTTATTTGAGATTTTTGTTTCTTGAGGTAGGATTGTATTGCTATAAACTTCCCTCTTAGAACTGCTTTTGTTGCATCCCATAGGTTTTGGGTCATCGTGTTTTCATTGTCCTTTGTTTCTAGGTAGTTTTTGATTTCCTCTTTGATTTCTTCAGTATCTCTTGATTATGTGGTAGTGTATTGTTTAGCATCCATGTGTTTTTATTTTTTACAAATTTTTTTCCTACAATTGATGTCTAGTCTCATAGCATTGTGGTCGGAAAAGATACTTAATATGATTTCATTTTTCTTATATCTACCAAGGCTTGATTTGTGACCCATGATATGATCTATCCTGGAGAATGTTCCATGAGCACTTGAGAAGAAAGTGTATTGTGTTACTGTTGGATGGAATGTCCTGTAAATATCAATTGAGTCCATCTTGTTTTATGTGCCATTTAATGCTTGTATTTTCTTACTTATTTTCACTTTGGATAATCTGTCCCTTGGTGAAAGTGGGGTGTTAAAGTCCCCTACTATGATTGTGTTACTGTCGATTTCCCCTTTTATGGCTGTTAGCATTTGCCGTATGTATTGAGGTGCTCCTATGTTTGGTGCATAAATATTTACAATTGTTACATCTTCTTCTTGGATTGATCCCTTGATCATTATGTAGTGTCCTTCTTTGTCTCTTGTAACAGTCTTTATTTTAAAGTTTATTTTATCTGATATGAGAATTGTTACTTCAGCTTTGTTTTCTTTTTTGCAGTACATGGCCCTCTCACTGTTGTGACCTCTCCCGTTGTGGAGCACAGGCTCCGGTTGCGCAGGCTCAGCGGCCATGGCTCATGGGCCCAGCCGCTCTGCAGCATGTGGGGTCTTCCCGGACCGGGGCACGAACCCGCGTCCCCTGCATTGGCAGGCGGATTCCCAACCACTGCGCCACCAGCGAAGCCCCTCAGCTTTGTTTTGATTTCCATTTGCATGGAATATCTTTTTCCATCCGCTCACTTTCAGTCTGTATGTGTGCTAGGTCTGAAGTGCATTTCTTACAGACAGCATATATATGGGTCTTGTTTTTGTGTCCATTCAGCCAGTCTATGTCTTTTGGTTGGAGCATTTAATCCATTTACATTTAAGGTAATTATCAACTGGTATGTTCCTATAAGCATTTCTTAATTGTTTTGTGTTTGTTTTTGTAGGTCTTTTCCTTCTCTTTTGTTTCCTGCTTAGAGAAGTTCCTTTAGCATTTGTTGTAAAGCTTGTTTGGTGGTGCTCATTTCTCTTAGATTTTGCTTGTCTGTAAATGTTTTAATTTTTCCATTGAATCTGAATGAGCTCCTTGCTGCGTAGAGTAATCTTGGTTTGTAGGTTTTTCCCTTTCGTCACTTTAAATATGTCCTGCCACTCCCTTCTGGCTTGCAGAGTTTCTGCTGAAAGATCAGCTGTTAACCTCATGGGGATTCCCTTGTATGTTATTTGTTGTTTTTCCCTTGCTACTTTTAATATTTTTTCTGTGTATTTAATTTTGATAATTTGATTAATATGTGTCTTGGAGTGTTTCTCCTTGGGTTTATCCTGTATGGGAATCTCTGTTCTTCCTGGACTTGATTGACTCTTTCCTTTCCCATATTAGGGAAGTTTTCAACTATAATCTCTTCAAATATTTTCAGTCACTTTTTTTTCTCTTCTTCTGGGACCCCTATAATTTGAATGCTGGTACGTTTAAAGTGTCCCAGAGGTCTCTGAGACTGTCCTCAATTCTTTTCATTCTTTTTTCTTTATTCTGCTCTGCAGTAGTTATTTCCATTATTTTATCTTCTAGGTCACTTATCCATTCTTCTGCCTCAGTTATTCTGCTACTGATCCCTTTTAGAGAATTTTTAGGTTCATTTATTGTGTTGTTCCTCATTGTTTATTTGCTCTTTATTTCTTCTAAGTCCTTGTTAAATGTTTCTTGTATTTTCTCCATTCTGTTTCCATGATTTTGGATCATCTTTACTATCATTACTCTGAATTCTTTTTTCACATAGACTCCCTTTTCCTCTTCATTTGTTCAGTCTGGTGGGTTTTTCCTTACTCCTTCATCTGCTGCTTATTTCTCTGTCTTCCCATTTTGTTTAACTTACAGTCTTTGGGGTCTCCTTTTTGTTGGCTCCTGGTTCCTAGTTCCCAATGTTTTTCGTGTCTGCCCCCTATTGGTAAGATTGGTTCAGTGGCTTGTATAGGCTTCCTGGTGGAAGGGACTGGTGCCTGTATTATGGTGGATGCAGCTAGATCTTGTCTTTCTCATGTGCAGGACTGCATCCAATGGTCTGTTTTGGTGTGTCTGTGAACTCATTATGAGTTTAGGCAGCCTCTCTGCTAATGGGTGGTGTTGTGTTCCTGTTTTGCTAGTTGTTTAGCATAGGGTGTCCAGCACTGTAGTTTGCTGGTCATTGAGCAGAGCTGGGTCTTAGCATTGAGATGGAGTTCTCTGGGAGAGCTTTCACTGTTTGATATTACGTGGCACTGGGAGCTCTCTGGTGGACAAATGTCCTGAACTTGGCTCTCCCACCTAAGAGGCTCAGGCCTGACACCTGGCTGGAGCACCAAGACTCTGTCAGCCACATGACTCAGAAGAAAATGGAGAAAAAAAAAGGAAGGAAAGAAAGAAAGACAAATAAAGTTATTAAAATAAAAAATATTATTAAAAACAAAATAATTTTAAAAAAAGAAAGAAAGGAGAGCAAGCAAACCAAAAACAAATCCACCAATGATAACAAGCACTAAAATCTATACACAAAAAATTAAAAAGGACGGAACCCTAGGACAAATGGTAAAAGCAAAGCTATACAGACAAAATCTCACAAAGAAGCATACCCATACACACTCACAAAAAGAGAAAAAGGAATAAAATATATATAAGAGAAAAGGAAGAGAGCAGCCAAATCAATAAACAAATCTACCAATGTTAATAACCTCTAAATACTAAACTAAGATAAACATAAAACCAGAAATAAATTAAATGCAGAAAGCAAACCCCAAGTCTACAGTTGCTTCCAAAGTCCACCGCCTCAATTATTGGATGGTTCATTGTGTATTCAGGTATTCCACAGATGCAGGGTACATCAAGTTGATTGTGGAGATTTAATCTGCTGCTTCTGAGGCTGCTGGGAGAAAGTTCCATTGCTCTTTTCGCACAGCTCCTGGGGTTCAGTTTTGGATTTGACCCCACCTCTGCGTGTGGGTCGCCTGAAGGCATCTGTTCCCTGCCCAGACAGGACGGGTTTTAATTAACAGCTGATTGCTCACTCAGTCCAGGGAGAGGGAGGGGTATAGAATGCTGGGTGAGCCTATGGTGGCAGAGGCTGGCATGACATTGCAACAGCCTGAAGAGGGCCTTGTGTTCTCCTGGGGAAGTTGTCCCTGGATCATGGGACCCTGGCAGTGGTGGGCTGCACAGTCTCCTGGGAGGGGAGGTGTGGATAGTGACCTGTGCTTGCACTCAGGCTTCTTGGTGGCTGCAACAGCAGCCTTAGCATCTCATTCCCCTTTCTGGTGTCTGCACTGATAGCTGCAGCTTGTGCTCTTCTCTGGAGCTCGTTTAGGCAGTGCTCTGAATCCCCTCATCGCAGCCCCTGAAACAGTGGTCTCTTGCCTCTTAGGCAGTTCCAGGCTTTTTCCTGGACTCCCTCCTGCCTAGCTGTGTTGCACTAGCCCCCTTCAGGCTGTGTTCATGCAGCCAACCCCAGTTCTCTCCCTGGAATCTGACCTCCGAAGCCCGAGCCTCAGCTCCCAGCCCACACCTGCACCAGCGGGTGAGCAGACAAGCCTCTCAGGCTGTTGAGTGCTGGTCGGCACCAATCCTCTGTGCAGGAATCTCTCCACTTTGCCCTCTGCACCCCTGTTGTTGCACTCTCCTCCGTGGCTCTGAAGCTTCCCCCACCACTCACTCCCCATCTCCACCAGTGAAGTGGGTTCCTAATGTGTGGAAACTTTTCCTCCTTCACAGCTCCCTCCCTGAGGTGCAGGTCTCATCCCTACTCTTTTGTCTCTTGTTTTTTCTTTTGCCCTACCCAGGTACGTGGAGAGTTTCTTGCCTTTTGGGAAATCTGAGGTCTTCTTCCAGCATTCAGTAGGTGTTCTGTAGGAGTTGTTCCACATATAGATGTATTTTTGATGTATTTATGGGGAGGAAGGTGATCTCCATTTCTTACTCCTCTGCCATCTTGAAGGTCCCTCCAAAAGTACTATTTTAAAAAGTTGCTAACTGTGGGAGTTTTGAAATGGGCCAGGTAGGCATCTAGAGAAGGTGTAATGATTAGAAAGAAATTAATGACGTGATCCAACTGCTTCAAAAATTGACAGTTCTGTTAATAGTGATAAATGATGCTGTTTTTTCCTTTTCCTTTATACTTTGTCTAGTTTCACTTGCTTATACGGTGCTGCATGCAGACGCCTCACACTGGGCACTTCAGACCAGGGTTCCCAGTGTGAAACAGCTGCACTGATGCCTCACATCCGCAGGTGGCCATGTGCAGAGACACTGTGCCTGACGCTGCGATCTGGAGCATGAGCCTATCAGTTATTCTTGATTCCAAAAGTAGAAGAGCTTATACTGTTTTATTTTCATAGTTGATTAAATTTCACCTCTTATGAAGATTGATTTTCTTTTCTAAGTGAAAAGCACATATAGGGACTTCTTATTTGCCATGGGAAATCAATTTCCTTCATTATCTACAATGTAAGAGATGATTGAAAGGTGATTAGGACAGAGAATATAAGCACTTATGGCACATTCATGGTCTCATTTTACATAGCAGATATTTCTTGTGAAATATGTAATGTAATCATTGAATTATACAAATAAAACAACTTTGCAGTTGAAATATCTACCATTAAAATTGTCTCAAATTTGAATGTAAGTCAGGTAAAATTCCCATTAAAGTAGAAGCCTAAGAATTATGTATGGAAATAGTGATATGTGATCATAAATCATTCTGAAATACCTGAAGTCTTCTCTTTCTGAAGTGTGATGTTTACACACTTCATCATCTGTACACAGGAAAGAATGTATATTATTTCTAGTGGTGAGGTGATAGAAGACACACTTGCTTATTTGATAAGCTTTTATCTTTCCCTTTCTAGCTCTTATTTATCACATGGGTAGCTTCATTCACAGGAATTTTCTCTTTTTCTAAAATAAAACTTACATTTAAAATATTAATCTCTATATAGCACCCAAAATTTTTCATGTATTTATGAGAACTGTAATTTTACATGATGTATTTGATATTATTCCTAAAAGATGGTTGAAAGGAGACTCTCTGGGCAAAATGGTCAAGAACAAACAAAATCAAATAGACCACAGATAATTCAGTAATAAAGGGAAATATTGCCATTTTATTCTATTTGAATGTAGCTGAGATCAGGACAGGAATATAATCATAACAAGGTATTTTTTACTTTAAACTTCTGTCAACTCCTTTCTTCTACTAAGACTCCTGTAACCATACAAATTATTGTTGCCTTCTTCCTAGGTAGCAATATTATGGGATTGTCATTGTAGAAGGAAAAATACCTCTCTACAATTATACTGGGAGGGATTTGGCAAGACTCATGAAAAACAAGGTTGACTTGAAAATATTTAGTCAACTTAAAAACTGGAACATT
Organism: Neophocaena asiaeorientalis asiaeorientalis; assembly: GCF_003031525.2. Taxonomy (NCBI): domain Eukaryota; kingdom Metazoa; phylum Chordata; class Mammalia; order Artiodactyla; family Phocoenidae; genus Neophocaena; species Neophocaena asiaeorientalis. Next base: position 4,204,851 of record NW_020172627.1, read on the forward strand.
TTTTTCAGATTTCCCCAAAGTTCAGTATCTTTTCTATAAAGGATAAATTTCTTAATATAGGGCAGATACTCTCATTACAGAGTACTCACTGCCAGTATGTCCTTCCTAATGCAACTATAGGAAACCACATTCCGTATCCTTTGGTAAGCAGTATGTAAACATTATTTAACTAATAGAAAGCCCAACACTACTGGCTTTTTCTTTGTTTATGAACTATTTACATTGTCTTTATAGGCATACACAATTCTATAATAATGTAAACAGTACTGGATAGATTATTTGGAACACAATACACAAGTTGCTAAAATAAAAATAATCCATTTGTTCCAGGAAACCTTATAAAATTTTTTTTTTTTTGGTGGTACGCGGGCCTCTCACTGTTGTGGCCTCTCCCATTGCAGAGCACAGGCTCCGGACGCACAGGCTTAGCGGCCATGGCTCACAGGCCTAGCCGCTCCGCAGCATGTGGGATCTTCCTGGACCAGTGCATGAACCCGTGTCCCCTGCATCGGCAGGTGGACTCTCAACCACTGCGCCACCAGAGAAGCCCTAATCTTATAAAATTTAAATCAACAGTCCACTATAAATATATCTGTAGCTGTTATTAAATGACAAACATCTTTATCTCTTGTTCTCACCAACTTGGCCATCTTTGACTAACACTTAATAAATGCACAAAGAAAACTGCATGACATTGAGAAGTTGGATTGAATAGTATGGGATTGTAAGGTTTTCTCTTTTCTCCCAGAAACACTGATGCATCAGCTGAAGCCTATATCTAATAGGAATTTTTAGTGTTATTTTAGCCACCAAAGATATACTTTAAGAAATCATATCTCTGGTGAGCCATTTCTTGTGTAAGTAATCATTGTGATAGGCAAAGTTCTAGAGACCATGAAACAAAATAGGAGATCATAACATTATTCTATTGAAAACAAACCCTCTGAGTGCTGGAACAGCTTAACTAGGCCTCCAATTGTGAATCTTTTTTGTGTTGCTTACTCCAGAGTTGTGTATTCTAGCTATATTGATCTAGTTTAGTAGGAGCAAGAGTTAAATAATTGATTGGATATTTATGTGAACTATAAATGTGCATGATGTGCATGTGTGTGTTTGTGTGCCTGTGTATTTTTGTGTGTATTCCTTGATACATGGCACTACTCCCAATCTTAAATTTTCCTAAATATATTTAAACTTACTTAGTTATATTAACCTTTTAAAAACAACATACCATTAGCAATTTATAAACTTCAGGAAGGCAGGTGATTTATCTTCTATATGACCTATAAATATTAGGAAGATGGAGAAATACATAGCATAACCTGCTAACATTAATTGATGATCCTGCTCTCACAAAGAAGGCAATAGGTGGAAAGTTAGAGAGGTAGAGATTGTATTGATAATTCATCTTTGTAATCTATTATAAGGTGCACTTTCTTTTCTTGGTGTTTTTAATCTTATTCCCATCCCTCATTGCCATTTTCCCCATAATTAATGAAGCTTTACAATGGCGAGTGGTGTGGAAGATAAAGTAGTGTTCATTCTACCTTGTTCCCTGGAAACCTACTAGAAGTTTCATAAGTAAATTTCTATAGTGAGTTAGTGCTTCAAGAAATTCTGTGAAATTCCACTTTCTATTTGAGCTAATAAACAAATTTGTAATTGTGCAAAACAATTATTTATCACTGAACTGAGCCCTTATATTAATTTTTTAAATCAATTTAATAAATTTTTAAATATCTTGGAAATTTAATAATGAGAACTAAGGTATTCTTTATTTTTAAAAATGTGAGGAAAAATAGAATATCAAACTATGCACTCAGTGAACCCAAATTTGGTTGTTCTTTGTTTGTGTTACATCTTATATGTGACATATTTGTTTTGGGGAAACAAAATTGAATTATTTAGCAAATACTTTATTCTGAATCATTATTAAAGAAAGGTATTGAATATATAATATATAAAGGAGTACATTTTGTTATATATATGTATATATATATATACGTATAATACATTTAGGTCACAGTTGTAGATTCATTGTTTTTAAAAAGAAATGTGAATGTGTTGTAATCATGAAAAATTTGTAAGAACATGTTTAGGTAATGCTTTTAAACTGTATTTCAGTATGTTTCCAATACAGAATTACTTTATTTTGCATACTATTTTATTCTGTAAATCTAAGGTGAACTTTAGTTTGGTTTTCCAGATCATATCGCTGCAATTAGTTGCTCTGAAGTAAATAATGATTTTGTTTGTTTGTTTGTCAGCTGAAATACGATATCCTTCTGCTTGTAACTGCATCCCTACCAACAGTCCTGATTTATCACTGGGGTTAGAGAAATAGTCCCTTTTAAAATCCATGGACACTACTGATTTATAACCAACCTCTTCAAGAAATTTTGAACCTGATGAAGAAAGCATCAGGTTTCTTTTATTGCTTTGCTGTTGCTGCCTCTACTGATTGAGAATTTCTTTCCTTACACCTTGCCCTCCCAAACTACACTATTTATTTAAAGCCCAGCATGTATATCATTTTCTTAGAAAGATTTCCGATATATATACATACAAGAGAGAAGGAAGGACAAGGGATCAATCCAAGAAGAAGATATAACAATTATAAATATTTATGCACCCAACATAGAAACACCTCAATATATAAGGCAAATGCTAACAAACATAAAAGGGAAATCAACAGTAACACAGTAATAGTAGGGGACTTTAACACCCCACTTACACCAATGGACAGGTCATCCAAACAGAAAATAAAAAAGGAAACACAAGCTTTAAATGACAGAATAGACCAGATAGATTTAATTGATATTTGTAGGACATTCCATCCAAAAACAAAAGAATACACTTTCTTCTCAAGTGCTCATGGAATATTCTCCAGGATAGATCACATCTTGGGTCACAAATCCAGCCTAAGTAATTTGAAATCATATCAAGCATCTTTTCTGACCACAACACTATGAGATTGGAAATCAATTACAGGAAAAAAACTGAAAAACACAAATACATGGAGGCTAAACAGTGCACTGCTAAATAACCAAAAGATCAATGAAGAAGTCAAAGAAGAAATTTTTTAAAATGTAGAAACAAATGACAATGAAAATACGACAACCCAAAACCAATGGGACACAGCAAAAGCAGTCCTAAGAGGGAAGTTTATAGCAATTCAGTCTCATGTCAAGAAACAAGAAAAATCTCGAATATACCTTACACCTAAAGCAACTAGAGTAAGAAGAACAAAGAAAACCCAAAGTCAGTAGAAGGAAAGAAATCATATATAATCAGAGCAGAAATAAATGAAATAGAAACAAAGAAAACAATAGCAAAGATCAATAAAACTAAAAGTTAGTTCTTTGAGAAGATAAACAAAATTGATAAACCTTTAGCCAGACTCATGAAGAAAAAAAGGGAGAGGATGCAAATCAATAAAATTAGAATTGAAAAAGGAGAAATCACGACTGATACTGCAGAAATACAAAGGAATATAAGAGAATACTACAAACAACTATATGCCAATAAAATGGACAATCATGAAGAAATGGACATATTCTTGGAAAGGTACAATTTTCTAAGACTGAACCAGGAAGATTTAGAAAATATAAACAGACCTATCACAAGTAATGAAATTGAAATTATAATTAAAAATCTTCCAACAAAGAAAAGTGCAGGACCAGAAGGATTCACAGCCGAATTCTATCAAACATTTAGAGAAGAACTAATACCCATCCTTCTCATACTCTTCCAAAAAATTTCAGAGGAAGGAACACTTCCAAATACATTCTGTGATGCCATCATCACCCTGATACCAAAACCAGACAAAGATATCACTAAAAAAGAAAATTACAGATCAATAACACTGATGAACATAGATGCAAAATCCCTGAACAAAATACTAGCAAACAGAATCCAACAGCAAATTAAAAGGATCGTACACCATGATCAAGTGGGATTTATCCCAGGAATGCAAGGATTCTTCAGTATATGCAAATCAATCAATGTGATACACCATATTAACAAATTAAGGACTAAAAACCATGTCATCATCTCAATAGATGCAGAAAAAGCTTTTGACAAAATTCAACACCAATTTATTATAAAAACTCTCCAGAAAATAGGCATAGAGGGAGCTTACCTCAACATAATAAAGGCCATATGTGACAAATCCACAGCAAACATCATACTCAATGGCGAAAAACTGATCCTCTGAGGTCAGGAACAAGACAAGGATGTCCACTCTTGCCACTCTTATTCAGCATATTTTTGGAAGTCCTAGCCACAGCAATCAGCGAAGAGAAAGAAATAAAAGGAATACAAATTGGAAGAGAAGAAGTAAAACAGTCACTGCTTGCAGATGACATGATAGTATACATAGAAAATCTTAAAGATGCCACCAGAAAACTACTAGAACTAATCAATGAATTTGGTAAAGTTGCAGGGTACAAAATTAATGCACAGAAATCTCTTGAATTCCTGTACACTAACAATGAAATATTAGAAAGAGAAATTAAGGAAACAATCTCATTTACCATTCCCCCCAAAAAGAATAAAATACCTAGGAATAAAACTACTTAAGGAGGCAAAAGACTTGTACTCAGAAAACTATAAAAGACTGATGAAAGAAATCAAACATGGCATAAACAGACAGAGAAATATACCATGTTCTTGGATTAGAAGAATCAATATTGCAAAAATGATTATACTACTTAAAGCAATCTACAGATTCAATGCAATCCCTATCAAACTGCCAATGACATTCATTCACAGAATTAGAACAGAAATTTTACAATTTGTGTGGAAACACAAAAGATCCCGAATAGCCAAAGCTGTCTTGAGAAAGAAAAATGGAGCTGGAGGAGTCAGGCTCAATGACTTCAGATTATACTACAAAGCTACAGTAATCAAGACAGTATGGTACTGGCACAAAAACAGAAATATAGATCAATGGTGAAGGATAGAAAGCCCAGAGATAAACCCACACACATATGGCCACCTAATCTATGACAAGGGAGGCAGGAGCATACAACAGAGAAAAGACAGCCTCTTCAATAAATGGTGCTGGGAAAACTGGACAGCTACATGTAAAAGAATGAAATTAGAACACTCTGTAACACCATACACAAAAATAAACTCAAAATGGATTAAAGACCTAAACGTAAGGCTGGCCACTATAAAACTCTTAGAGGAAAACATAGGAAGAACACTCTTTGACATAAATAGGAGCAAGATCTTTTTTGACCCACCTCCTCGAGTAATGAAAATAAAAACAAAAATTAAAAAATGAGACCTAATTAAACTTAAAAGCAGTTAAAAAAACTTAAAAGTATAGCACAGGGAGCTCAGCTTGGTGCTCTGTGATGACTTAGATGGGTGGGATGGTGGGGGAGGGAGGTCCAAGATGGAGGGGATATAGATATACATATAGCTGATTCACTTCACTGTACAGCAGAAACTAAAACAACATTGTAAAGCAATTTTACTCCAGTAAAAATTATCTATTTTAAATATAGTGGTGTGTACATGTCAATCCCAAACTCTCAGTCTATCCCTTCCCCCACACTTCCCCCCACTATATGTTTACATGTTCATTTTATAAAAGTTTACAGTTATCTTCCTTTTTTGTCCCCATCTTTCTATGCCCTTGACAGCAGTAACTCCATTTCATCCATCATTTGTGTCTTCTGCATTTAGCATAGCCGCAGGCAGAAAGCTAATGCTTAATTACTATGTATGTATATATGAATGAAAATGTCTCATATTTCTCTAATTTTCCATGTTCCCACTGCAAACCAGTCCCCTTTATGACAGTCTTGCTCTTCTGTTGGATTTCTTAATCACATTCATTCAGTTCTTTCTCTGGTCTAGGACTTTGCATATCCCCAATATATTGATTTACCTACAATAAACTATGAAAATTCATTATGATAATAAACCCCAGTGTGCTGTTATCTGACAATTTAATTGTATTACCAATGGTAATTAAGTACAAATTACTACTTTTAACATAATTTTGTATTCTTAATGGAGAGTGAAATCTTATTTTAACAAAGTCTATGTTAAGGGAACAATGACTACCCAGTGGAAGGCAGTCATTTAGTGGTGCTGAGAACACCACTCAGATCACAAGAAATCTTTTTAATTTCATGAAGCTATTTAACAGTAACAGTACAGTGACCCTAAAGAAGTTAAGTAACCTCTTTTTTTATCCAAAGCAAGGCATTTGGGTTTAATGCTCCCTAGTGGTCCTTCCATTTCAAATATATATTTTTAACATCTTTATTGGAGTATAATTGCTTTACAATGGTGTGTTAGTTTCTGCTTTATAACAAAGTGAATCAGCTATACATATCCATATATCCCCATATCTCTTTCCTCTTGCGTCTCCCTCTCTCCCACCCTCCTTATCCCACTCCAGACAAAGCTGTCCTTTTGTTACTCCTTTGGAATTTATGAAAGTCCATTTCAACGATTCTATGCTAACATTTCTAGTACCTGATTTATCCCATTCTCTGCTAAAGCTAAGATTTTCCTTTTACTTTCAAGCTGCTTTTTATAGCTAGAAAGTTATAAAAAGTATGATCTTGTATTAAGTCTGACAAATTCAAGCCTGTTTTGACTGGATATTTCTTGGTCTAAGAAGTATAAACATTTCTGTGGGCACTCATTTTCTTAAAACTCATGGAATCAACAATAATGGATTAAGTTCAAAGTAGTTTTATAGAGTCATTGTGTTTCCTTTAGGTCTGTGATTGATTAAGTGAGCAGTAGCTGTGCCATCCCATTGAGTACAATTCTTAAATTAGACCCACATTAATTTCTATTTTAGAGAGCATGACTATGATAGTGGAAAGAAGTTAGGATACAATGATCCCATTCCTACTCACTTGATGATAGGCAAAATGTGTGAATTGTTTACAGATTATTGGCAGAGACCTCATATTATAAATAAATGAGACCAGAGTAGAATGTGGGGCATTTGAAGATGAAGAGTCTCTTAGAGACATCGTTTCTTCTTTGTCATCTTTACATTTAATAAAGATGAACTCTATTTATGTTTTGTGAGATCTATGATCTATTGAACTTTTGTAAAAAAAAAATTTTGAGAGTTTTTATAGAACATGACATTATTTTTACATGGATAATTTGGTAATTGTGGTTATTTGTACTTCGATTATCATCCTTTCCAAAATGTTAAATCTTATGAGGGCAGGGATTGTGTTTTTCTTGGTTATATTATCAAGCGCAGTAACTGATACATATGAGATGCTTAATAGTTTAGTAAACATTAATTGAGTTAATACTATATAGTCCTCTGATTGCCATTGTTCCTGAGTACTTACTAGTCTTTGTTTTTCTCATTAATCTCTGAGTTCAGAGGCTGTCTGGGACTTGGGGAAGGTTAATCTCAATTTTGTTCATTGCAGAAAAGATATCTTTCTTATTGATTTTCAAATGATAGGACTATTAAGTCTATTCTTGGAATTGTAGGTTTTTTCAAAAGAGTCATGTACTATACATTCTATTTAGAATCTGGTTTTCTTTTGTGTTTATATGATTTTATTTCAGTTATGAGTCACTGATATGTTTAAATGATCTTTATAGTTTCGTTTCACCTAAAAATGTGGTTTTGTTGTGGCTGTTTTGATTGTTGATGTTTCTTCTGTGGTTTTGTTTTTAAATAAGCTACCTATTAACACAAATAATTGTTATGGAGTTATTAGTTGATATGATAATAGTTATTTCACTGCACCCAACAATGGAAGTCAGATTACTTCTTTTTTAGAAAAATAATTATTAATAACTTCAGTTATTACAGAAAATATTGGTTATTTTTATGATTGCATATTATCACTCTGAAGAGCATATATCCATGGAGTGCAAGAAAATTTGAGGAGTCAATGTGAGCTCAGGATAAGAAAAACCTAGCAGAGAAAATTCTTTGTAATGGAATTCATATTTGACGGCATCTCAGGCAAAGTATGAGTAAAAATACAGATATATGTCTACTAAGCAACATAACTGCTTTTGTAACTATATATGGACATTTGTTTAATATTTTATAATTCCATACTTAGGACAAAAATTAATCTGCAATACTACATTGACAAAGTCTTTGAGATGAACTTAATACTACATCTAACTAATATAAGTACAATTATTTCAATTAGGCACTATACTATACTTTTTAGAAAATGGGTGGGGAGAGTGGATACTGAAAACAAACCGCATGAACAGTGTTTTCTTTCAAAGAGCTCTACTGTGAAAAGAACAGTATCAACAAAAATGCAAGGCATAAAATTATAAAATATTGATGTAATTTGTACAGTTGTGATTAACAGGGGCAATTACTATTATGGGCAGTATAGAAGAAAAGAGATCATTTTTGGTTCCAGATTTTCAGCCTATAATTCTAATGGCAAGTATTATTTCATGTTGATTTCCTTTTTCTTCATGTCCTGGGACAAGAATGTTCAGTGTCCAACTAAATATAATCAGACACCTCACTTGAGAATAACACATGAGTTTGAATCAAGAATTTTGATGGAAACTTGTTTGGTTAACTTTGCTTTAAAGGTTTATTGTTACATGAAACATCTTAAAATCTCAGATTTCCAAGGCCTATGACATTAAGATGGATAAATAACTGTAAATTTTAAAAATCATATTGTATATAAATCTATGTGTAATAATTTCAGGGAAAATTTTGCACAATATACTGTAGTTTAAATATTCAATTAAAAGAATATTATTCTGAAAACCACATTTATTTTTCTAGCTTTTATAAAGAATGCCTTCTGAAAATTATGTTCAACCTATTGTCCTAAAAGTATGATGAGAGTTCAATTTTTTTTCAGTTTTCCTAGTATTATTTAAACACCTAGTACCACCAACTATCACAAGATCCATGTGTTTATTGTGAAAATGAAAGTTTCTAATAAGACTTCAAAGAAAGTTATGACTTGTTTATAAGTTCCAAAATCAATTTCTTTTGTCTCATTTTTCTAATTTTTGCACTGATTAGTGCAGCATATACCATCAGCTCAAATGTCATTTTAACAAATAATCTGTTTTGGTGACAGATATGAAATGGATTAATAATGTTAATTATTTTCATAACTTGTTTTATGCACAAGTGCATCTTGAGTGATGGATAGCAATAACTAATTAATATTCTTAAGTGTATATACACTAGAAATTTTAGACCATCCAATATTTTAGTTCAAATTTGATTATGTACTTCTTTTTCAAACCAGGTCTCACAGAGTCTATACAAAACACCTCAGTTTTCCAAAGGGGAAAATGGAAATCACATATGGGCTGCAATCTGATATTGAGCTACACATTATTCATGGAAAAGTATAACACTTTTTAAACTTTATAAAGTTGGCAAGGCTATGACTCCAGGAGCAGTATTATTTTCTCCTAGATACTATGCACACAATTTAGATAAATTGTCACAAATAAATGCAGTTTATGTCTTCATACCATGAACATTTACTGTTACTTTTTTAATGTTTGATGACAAAGATGATTGTAATTTTAGCTTGATGCATTTTCTAATGAAAATATAAATCTGTACAGAATCAAATATTAAAAATAACCTAGGAATGTTTAGAATATTTTACAATATAGCCTAATTCTGAGCACTTCTTCAAAATATACTCAACAAGCATTTGTTAAGTACATGAATTGCACTCAGGTAATATGGCAGAAGCTATGTATACATGATTTATTTTTTTATAGAGCTCAAAGAATAGCAGGGAAAATGGGATGGAAAAATAATTATAAAATGAAGAATAAACATAATAATGAGGATATGCAGAAATATGTGTGAGACTACAAAGGAAGAAGGTACTTAATGGTGACAGGGAAGGTTAGGGTATACTCACGGAGAAAGTGACTTTTGCGGTGAGTGTTGAAAATGTTTACTAGATGGACAAGTGAAAGGACAGTCCAAGCAAGTGGAATTGCATGAACACTTTTGGAGGGATTGGATAAAACTACAGTGGAAATGAATATGGGGATAGAGGTATATTATAAGGATAAATTTGACTTGAAATTCTAACAGGATAGCTAAGAGGAGATTAAAAAGAAAGAGGCTCATATCGAAGTCTGTTTCTCACAGAAGAAGGCTGGGCAGTGTAAATGAATTTGATATATAAAGATGATATTTAAAGTCTTAGAAATTCAGATCAAGAACTGGCATAAGGCCAGAAAGAGTAAGATTCACTTACAAATAACAGTTTGTTATATAACCAAGTTTTATTACTATTTTATAGGCTATTAACATAACCTTTTAATTTATCTGCCTTCAACATCAGGACTCTCCAGCTTGTCATGGATAAATAGATTTATCTTTCCAACACACACACATAATATACACAAATGTTTGCTTTAATCCTCTGCTCAAAAATCTTTCCCAACTTTTCATTGCCTGCTATATCAAAGTAAAATGTTTTAGCTCTGCATTTCAAAGATATTTTTTTTCTGAGTTTCTACTGTATCTTATGAATTCACTTATGTTACTCGTACGATACCCCAGTGAAGGGAAAAGGGCACATCACAGGATTTCTCCTTCAAGTTGTAACCTTCCCTGCCCTTTAATCACATTATTTATTTCTCATTCATTGGGACTGCAGAAGCCTGTGTGCAAACCCTAACATTATATCAACTTACCAGATAGTACCCACAGTTTTTCTGTATCCATATTTTTTATTATAGAGAACAATCTTTTGTACTTAAATTTGCTGAATAGTACCATCACTTATGTTGTACAATTATTTAATTTGAAATCTGTTGTACAGTTATTTAAAAGCTAATTTGATGTACTAAAACTGTGTGTGTGTGTGTGTGTGTGTGTGTGTGTGTGTGTGTGTGTGTGTATATATATATTTATTTATTTATTTACAAGTATTGCCATATTCCTTTTGGGAATTGAAAATTGAAGAACTCAGAGAGATCTGTTTATAAAGTAGATGAGAAACTGTGTGAGATGTCTATGGTAATATTCAGTATGGTCTGGTTATATTCCCATTTTTTCATTTACCAGTTTTGGCAACCTTTAATCTCGGTCCTGAGATCTTTCTTGTTTTGCTTTCTTTTCATCAGTGAACCTGTTTAGCCTTGTAATTTTAAATATCATTACTCCATCAACCGTTTTATGTTTAGCCCTGATCTCTGCTCTCTGAACTAGAGACTTGGAGAGCAAACAGCTAACTAGACATCTCCACCTTGATAATTCTTACATATTTTACAGTCAACTTCACTAAAATGGAATTCCCTATCCCTAGCTCTTTCATTAAGCTGTTTCCCTCTAGTTTTCTCCATTTTATAAGTTATCAATCATATATCCTATTGCTGGAGTTTGTCTCCCACATCCCACCCAGCAGCAGACCTATTAGTTTAATTTCAAAACATATTTCACATCTGTCCATTTCTCTCCATCTCACTGGCAACTCTCCTACTATAATCTCCCAGTTGAAATATTTACCTCCAAAGGAGACTGAATATGACCTCTGTGCACTCTTACCCTGCTACAACAGCCTCCTGTCTGTATTCTGGTTTCCACTCTTGCTTGCACATTATCTGTATTTATTTAGTAGCCTAAGTAACCAGGCCCTTCCTACCTCCACCCTCATCTCTTGCATTCTTTGATTTCTCATTATGCTCCAGTCATTCTAGTTTCTTTCTGTTCTTTAAACACACCAAGTTCTTTCCTAGTTTAGGCAAATGATGTTCTCCCTGTTGATTCTTAGTTGGCAGGAAATTTCTCATTCTTACACAAGCATTATCTCCTCTGAAATTCCTCATCATTTCAAAGTAGCCCCTTCTTGCCTTCTCCTTGCCCACTGAGTTGGTATGTTAGACTATTGTTCTGAATTTCTTCCATTTACCCCTCCAGATCCACTTTCATTGTTCTCCACCGTGCCTTCTTCTCGCGGAGGCTCGCATGTATAGAATATATCAATAGCCTTCATTGCCCTTTGGGTTCTAGTTGGCTTCAGCTTGGGAGGAGCTTTGGTAGGAGGTCAGAGTGAGAAATGAGAGCAAAGCCAAGGAATTTACAACTCTACCTCCCTCCCTGTGAAGTTTCCCACTTCTTACCCCTTTAAACCTAGGGTGGTAATAACTATTCTTAGCTATTGTATAAGTCACTGCATGATCTCTTGTTAATCCACTAAGCTCAAATCTTTGTAAACAGTCCTTTCTAGGAAACAAAACATGAGAATGCAAACAAATTATTTTGTTTGGATTATTCTAGTGTAAGTCTGCTAACCTGATTTAAGTATGCTCTTGGTTTTTTTCATGGGACCCTGTTATCTTCTTGATTTCCATCATAACATGATAATAACATGTAATAAGATTTTACATTTATTGGTTTACTATTTACTGTGACTCTGCTTACTAGAATATAAACTCTATGAGGGCAAGGAGCTTTCCTTTTTATTCATTGCTATTTTTGTCAGCTTCTAGAATAGTGTCTAATATAAAGCAGATACCAAATAAATATTTTTAATAACTGACTGAAGAATCAAAATTAGAGTAATTAGTATGTTAACATATAGAGAGTCTAAATGGAAGAATTGAGGTTAAAATTAAAGCCATTATACCCAACAAGTTTTATTTCTTTGAGAATTTTAGTGTGGAGGGATATTCCAGTGATTCTAAATTTATAAATTCAAACAGTTGAGGATAATTCGAATAATGTAGAAAACAAAATCAGATGTTTACATTTTTATGATGCCAAAGAGGCAAATAGTTTAAAAGAAATTAAATTTTAGCAGCAAATATCAGTTTTATGCAGATTTTTTAGCATTATATAGCATGTAATTGAAGCGTATATGATTGCTTGCCAAGTCCTCTGTTCTCTATTACCATACTAGTAGAGGTAATGGGTAACCCTCAGTCACTAACTCTTTAATTAAATATACCAGGCCACTTCGGCAGAAAAATCAAATAAACAATTGCTCACATACATAGCTTTGACTTACTAGAAACGAGAGTTGTTGTAAGCAGTAAGTGACAAGAAGTGACTCTAAAAAATAGAATAGGTTCAGTGAGAAGATGTACTGTCTCTTATTATTTTTAATCCTTTTTGTATGTGTTACTAGAGCAAAGAGTTTTCTGACAAGTAGTATACTTTCTATACTCTGACTGCCAGCCTAATCTCCAGGGAAAGCCTGAGCTTTTCAGTAGGTCAAAGCTTTGCCTTTCACTCTCAGTGGCTGTGACACCAGGAGATAGTGCAGGGTGGCTTCTGCCAGAGTGAGGAAATTAGAGATGCACAGAGCATTGTTTTGAAAATATTGGAGGCAGTTCCTCATTGTGCACCTTAATGGACTAAAATCTTCCTTGTTAAATGAGAAGATTGAATTCCCACATCTTGAATCCTAAGTATCATATTCCATTCAATCAGTGTCCCTTCATTTCAGTATAATCATTATGTCTCTTCATTTAAATATGAAAACAATTAAATGGTGCTTCATATTTTGTAAGTAGAAGGATTTCTCTGGTTTCTGGACAAATCTATTGTTATAAAACAATATTCATTGGCATAGAAAGATTCTCTTGATATTTTCTTCATCAAGAAAAAATAGACTATAAAATAAGAAGTAGATACAATTTGTATAATATATATAATATCTAATATTATATAATTTTATCTGTAATATATATCTTGTATAGTGTATATAACATAAATACAAAATATAAGAATGTATAATATAATTATAGGTTATAAGTTTATATTTTCTTTTTAATCACCATTTTTTGCTCATTTATAATGTCAAATTTTCCTAATATAAAATACATACTAATATTTCCTAATACAAAATATAATACTATATTTTCATATATTTATTATATATCTACTATATATTACATGATTTATGTTGTTATATTCAATGTATTTTACATTATATGTAATAAGAAAAACACTTAATTGTAATTATAATTTTGAAAAGAGCTCATGAATGATATGGAAAAGATTTTTAGTAACCAATAAAATAGTTTCCACCTGGTAAAGTTGAGCAGTAAAGACAACTTTTAACATATAGTCACTTATTCATCTCTGTACAGTACCTAAAATTGGGCCAGTCTTGGAAGTATACATGTTTTAAAATAAATAAACTAAGGTAGAATTCACAAGTAAATTGGCAATTTCATAGAATAAAATTAACAAAATTCAGATGAGTTATTTGAACGTTCATGGGGGAATAAAAAAACTAAGGTGTAAACAACAAATTGGCAAACAATAACCTTTAGATAATAGTAAACAATCTTAGTTTTTGGTACTTCTGAACTCTTAGTACAGTAGTGAATTAACTTCAGCAAAATCAACAGTGAATAATGAAGCTAGACCTAGAAATACTACTCTATATTTCTAGTCCTATTAGTCTTTCTCTAAATGTCTACTTTTCACATCCTGGTAATGCCCATATAGAAATGGAAGTTCGTAGGGAATTATTCAATATTATTTTAGGAAAGTTAAGCAGGTATAACTATCTAGAAGGAGACTTGGGATCATTTGAATATAATGGAAATCTCAGCAATTAGGATTCTAATTCCAGATTCAAGGCTGAGTCTGAGAACTGGAAAATCCTTTCAAAGATTAGTTTCACAACATCTGGATGGCAGCTGAAAAATCCAGTCTTCAGCAACATTCCATGTATAGTTGAAGCCATGCATATCCTTGATTACATGTCATTTACATTCTTATGTGTTGAAATTGTCTTAAGAGACTCACCACCATTTCCAAATCTATTTTTTTTTTTGTTTTGGTACGCGAGCCTCTCACTGTTGTGGCCTCTCCCGTTGTGGAGCACAGGCTCCAGACGTGCAGGCTCAGCGGCCATGGCTCACGGGCCTAGCCACTCCGCAGCATGTGGGATCTTCCCGGACCGGGGCACGAACCCGTGTCCCTTGCATCGGCAGGCAGACTCTCAACCATTGCACCACCAGGGAAGCCCCAAATCTATTTTTAATAATACATAAATTAAAGGTGAATTCCATTTATTTCAACAGACATGGCCTACTCTGTTTTAGGCTTTCAGTTAGACAGTGGGAACACAGTGATAAAAATGATATAGTCCTTGGGTTCAAAGCCGTACAGTTCATCCAAAGAGATAGAATTTTATCTTAAGAAATTTAGTGATATAATGAAACAGGGGTAGTTACAAAGTGGCATAGACATGATGATAAGATAGCATCTAACTGTACTTGATGAGTTTAAAAGACATTTGAGCTAAAGTTTTAGGAGTAACGTTTGAGTAAGCTTTGAACAGGCAAGGAATGCCTAAAAACACTGGAGAATGGTTGAAAGAAGTGGATTTCACATGTTTTCAAAGATGTATCCCCAAAGCCTAATTAGCACCATTCTTTAGAATGTACAGCAAAATATTGTCTACTGTCCTCATTTTGGACCTCCTATGGAACTCTTGAGACAACAGGGAAAGTCACACTTAGGTGCCTATTAAAGGAGTGCTATGGTCGGTTGGACTTTGCCACTGTTTGCAGGCACATATTCCTTTGTCAGCAGACCCCAGAAGAGAGAAAACGCCAGAGAAGAAAGGCTCTTTCTCTGTCTATGTTAGCCCAGCTCACAACCTCTTTTCTTCTAATTGTAAGCAAAAATCATTGTTTAAACAGCTGCTAATTTAAAGCAGATTTTTAAGATAGTATTTCTTTTTGAACTTAAAAATGTATAGTAGCTAGAACAGAGATGTGCTTTGCAAGAAATGAAAGCATCCAATATAATTTTTTACTAGAATTAAATTGAAATCTTAAAAAAAATGAAAGGATGAAGGGACCAAATACATAGCTTTGATGAGTTTGTTTTACAGTTATTTTTGACTATATGTTAACGTACGTAAATAACGATAAAGATACATAAAGACAGAGAAGTTTGTGGTTGCATATGTATGTTTTTGTTCTTCAAAATAATTTTTAAAATATTCATGATCCACAGTCAAGTGTACTCTGAAGAAAGTAAAATCAGTTACAATTTGTGAGTAGAATTTTCAAGTAGCTTAAAATTCTAAAGAGAAATTTAAGCTAACATTTCTACTTGCTACTTGTAAACATTGGCAGTGTTTGTATAAACATTGAAATCAGTACACTTTTTTCAAGAGCTTCTTAACAACCTTACTTTTATTCACCTTGGATTCAAAGATAATAACGAAAATAGCAGTGATATAACCTCTCCTATATAGGTTTGTGTTCTTGAGTGTCAGCTGGTGACACTATGATGATACATGGCACTAATAATTGATTAAAGTGACTTCTCTCCTTGCCCCAGTGCTTACTGATATGTGACACTTGGCAATATATTATTAAAGCCCCATTGTACTGATGATGCACTGGGACAGAATGTCACTAGAGAGTCCTTCCTTGAGTGATATATTTCTCATTCACAGGGTCATGAAAGTCTAAGGATGCACATTCAAAGCCAGTCTATTTGACTATTTTAATAGTAAAATCAACTTTTAAAATATATTAGTATTTCAAAGATTGCAATGGGTGTATTATGGCTGGAAACTCAGACAATCCAAGCTCGTAAATAATGCGTTCTGGTAGTATTGTGTATCTATGAAAAGGGGAGCCTTCCTCTTGGGAAAAGAAACTTATGGTAAAAGGCAGACACACTGAAGGATGGTTTACGAAATGAATTGTGATTATGGGCCTAGAGATTTATAGAAAAAGTTCATATGAAGTTTAAAAGAAAAAAAAAGACTCCATTAGACTGTAGAATCACCAAGGAACTAGAAATGATAAAGCTGAATGTCTGTGGTTTTAATCCCATGTATTTAAATGCCTATGAACAGCACAGGAGAACAAATGGTCTCAGAGTCCTGTCTGATATCCAAAGATACGGGAATAGGTAGTATTTATCTGCATATTATAAAGAATGGTGCTAGACCTTCTTCAGAGGACTTTCCATAAAGTACACCAAATTGATCATTTAAATATCCATCTTTGTCAGCTCCCCAATTTTCAATGTGGGGAGCTAAGGCTAAATATCCCTGTAAAATAAAGGAAGAGATTTATAAAATGCCTTCCTTAGCTATCACTATGTATATGAGAAAAAATAAAATTTAAAATGATTACCTAAAAGTTTTCCTATCTTAAATATCAAAAGTATTCTGAATTTGAGGTTATGCTAGTACATAGGAGTAAGGAGTAAAAAAGCCAGTAATTTACTCAGATCTGTTATTTTGCTATCATTACATGTTTTTAAGTTATTTTCAGTTGAGTACGTATAGACCAGGAATTCAATTATATATCAATATCTCCAAAAGAACAAGTCTCTAAAATCACATTTTTGTACATTCGTTCTTTTGTTTCATACTTTCAAAAGAAACCCCTAAATAACCATGAACTGCAACAATATTTCATTAAATGAGGAAAATATTCCTAAATTACAGGCAAGTAAAGGAGAAGGAAAAATGTGTGTGTGTAATGTGTATTTAGTTTTAATTTAAAACAATAGTATAGTATTTTTTCATTGTTATAATAGCCCAACAGTTTGTTTTTAATTGTCTATTGAAATGTCTTCTTTCTTTTTCTCTCCTTAATTCCAGTCCTAAACCTGCATCTGTAAATCAAGTGATAGAAACTTTGGTTTAAATATAGAAAGTAATATTCCAGCAAAAAGACCAACATTAAAACAATTTGAAGCTAGTTGTAGAGATGTCTCAAGTCAATTTCTAACTGTTTTAATTAGGCAGTAATCAGACTACCACAGTGTCAACCTGTATGAAATCCACTCAGGTTGTGTTAAAACAGTTTGGGACAATCCTCATTTGTTGCCTCTACAATGGGAATTCAGAATGAATAAAATAATAGCAGCAATTCAAATGAATCAAATTCTCTAAAACTAGCTGTTGTGTTTACTGGCATGTCTAGCACATACTATTTCTTTCTAACTTGCATACACCTACACCTACTCCTTCTATATATATGCTAATTTAATTTAGAGATGACAAGTCATTGTCAGGATTTTCTAGTGAAAACAAACGCACACATTTGCCCTTTTTTCTCGTGAGCTTCTACTTTCAATTACTGCTTCTTATGTAGAATTGCTGCATGCAGAAGAGGCCCTGTAGTATGTATGGGATCATCATTTGCAGTTAGTGAGAAATCTAAAAGCCATCATTTTCCTCTAACTTTGGAAATTAATCTTGTCTGTCTATTCTGAGTGTTGTTGCCACTGGTATTTTCAAATACCCACTGACTTCAATCAAAGATTATTATTTTATAAAAGCATTACAAGAGAAGAACATCTTCTGAAATATTTTAACCTGATCAGTTGTCAAGATACATCTACAGACTGAAATCCATTTTTATGTGACATTTGTGTGGAAAGCTATAGCTTCTGCTCAAACTTTGTAAATGGCCCAAAATTGTAGGTATGGGGATAGGATTTGAGGAGGAGGTATGGAGACATAGAGGTAGATACCAAAAAAATAATGAAGATATGGAATCACAGCTACATATATTTCCCCTTTAACTGGCCCTGTTAAAATGTGTGGTTTCCTAGCATTTAAGAAGCACTTATAAATATTTAGTAAATGAAGTAATGTTATTTTTAGATAATTTGCAGTTCTTCTTTGATACTTGAATTCTGTTCAATTCTTTCTTTCTCAGTGGTATGACATAGGAACAGGGAGGGACTAGGGAAGGGAACCAGGATTCCAGTGTAGAGTAATTTTTATAACATGCACTCTGGAATGAGAGACAAGTGAGCTTTGAATCCCAGATTCTTTAGTAACCAGCCACCTAATATTTGGTGAGTTTCTTAAACTTTCTGTGATTCAGTTTCTTCATTTGTAAAATAAAGATAATTCTAGCATCTATTTTATAGATTTCTTATGAATATGTAGTGCAATCATTTCTGTAGAGTACATAAAACAGTCCATGGAACATGTAAAGCACTAAGTGTGAGCTGCATAGTTTGGTTGAAACTTGAAGAATTTTCTAATAGATTCCACTCTTATGAATCAAAGGGCAGGGTTGGAACTGGAAGAGGATAATCCCTACTCCTTCCTCTCTTAGAACGTACAATACCATTTGGTGACCATCTTCCTCCCCAAGGGTGCCAGCAGCACCCTCTCCCTGGGTTTTCCTCCTTACACAGAGACATTTACCCCTGTACCTTCAGCATGCTTATCAGAAATGGAAGGTGTCAGAGAAGTATCAGAATTTGAAAATGTGAGGAGTTCCCATGTCTCCCATTTGTATAGCCAACAAAAGAAAACAACTAAGGAAATTAACCTGTAAGCTGCATTTTTTTAATAAATCGGGCTTATTTTTTCTAGACTTCATTGCATTTAACATTAAAAATGTCAACACTAGAACACGGAATCTCCCTTAGAGGTATGGGTTATAAGTGACTGGAATTTTACCAATAGATAATATGAAATAAAGATATAGACCAAACATAACACCTATAAATTATAGACCCATTCAGTATCTTCCATCCTGAAGAAAGGCTAAGGGTGGCCCTAACAAGACATTAAAACATGTCAATTCAGAGCCAAGAGACAGTTAAAATGGATATTAAAATGTTTATTAAAATACTTCTTTCTCATCAATTGTTTCATTTGCTCTAAGAGCAGAGACCATTTATCTATGTCAAACCCACCTCCCTATACCCACATCCACAGCCACACACAAATCTTTCTTCCGTCTTACAGATGAAACAGAGAAAAACAGTAAAATAAAGATAAACCCATTGAGATCAAATTTTTCTAGGTGTAGTGGATGCAGTGGTGTGCCACCCCAAACACCCAAGTTATACAGGTGACTAAGGTATACAGTTTCCCAGGTTCTGGGTATGTTTAGCTGCTGACAGAGCTTCTTTCCCCCCAGATTGCCTTGATATAAGGAAGCTGTCTCTCCCAAATTTATGCCATCTCCTTAGTGGCAGCTTGCATCTAACAACTGGTTGATTCGAGAATAAAAATGTCTTGCCCCCTTGACACAATTTAGTTTAACTCTGAACTGTCATGTTAGCTTCCATGCTCCCTCTGGGATCCACTAAGGATAAAATATACTTAATATTCTTAATTCCATATTGTACAGTGTAATATACATACATTTGTAGACTATATATATATATATATATATATATATACCTTATATGTCTGTTTCTTAGGATCACCTGGTAAGGTTTTTTTTTCTTTTTGTCATTAAACTTCCTCTGTATCCCTGATACAAACTGACTAAATTGGTAAATGGAATCTACATCTGCTTCCCATGTACAACAGTGTTGTAGGTGGAAAAGTCTTTTTAAAGTTATTTTAAAAAGCCAAAAGCAGAACCCACAGCAAACACTTGTGTGGAAATGTGGAATATAAACTGTTATGCAAGGGCCCATTTTACAAACTCCATAGTTTATTGAGTGGAAAACATTATTTACAAAAGTAACCGAGGGTAAAGTGTCTTTATCTTCCTCTTTAGGCTGCTTAGTTCCCATAATTATGACTTTTATGGTTTTCCCAACCTGCTCGTGATTATCAACACTTTGAGACAGGAGAGACTTGTGAAAACGATAAGCATGCCTTCAGAGAATTACACCACTTACTAACAATTAAACTAGTCCCAGCCTTTGACAAATGATGCTCAGCTGTTTCTCCCTAGTTTATCATTGATGTTAGTGTATTTTCCCTTGCTAAGTGAATGTGTCTTCCATCAGATTTCAGACTTCTAGATAATAACACTAGCTTATAAACTCACAAGGAAATAATTACGGCTGATTAACTGCAAAGAGGACTTATTTCAAAGAAAATATTTGCCAGTTGACAAATGCTCCCTAGGGCTTTTCTTTCAGTACATGGCATTTCAATTTGTGACTTTAAGGATAAAATAAAGTTCACTACTATCTATTAACATAGTTAACATCCATAATTTTGCCTCGGTATGTTTATGTACCATATATTATAGACTCATGTCAGCAACAGTTTCTCTCAGAGATCTAACACTATATAGGCTCCTGATAGTTCTATTATGAAATACCAAGCAATATTTTATACAACCAAATAATCATGGAGTACTTAGTTCTTAATCCTGTAAAAGAAAACAAAAATGTTTTATAGCTGGTACACTAATGATATGATAATTATTTTCATTTTCTGACATGGTTGTAATGACAAATTAATGCCTACTTTCAAACACTTCTCCCTCATTCATTTATTTCACTGACCAGTGTGGTATGGGTGAATATGGGTAAAGATTTTTAAAATGAACCTGAGGAGAATTTATGGATACTCTCAAATAGCATATCTCCTAAATTTAGTGGACTAGAAATAAAGCAGATGGTATTAAAGAGCTGTGTTCAGGTGGATGGGTTAACAGTTCGTTTTAGGGATTGATTTTGACATGATAAAATAAAGAAAAAATGAATGAGTTGCTGCTTATTTGAAGCAAAGATGTCTAATTCCAAAACAAAGGGTGGGAAATGGCCTGCAAAGAAGGCTTAAAGAGGAAGTTAAGAAGGCAAGAACAAAACTTTTAATCATTTCTAGACATGGAAAAAGGATATGCTGACCCATTACCACAGGGATTTCTATATAATCACTAAACTGTAAGACTCCATAAGGTGAGGGTTCATTCTGATTTTTAAACTTCTGGATAGTAGAATATAAGATGAAAAAGGTTATTATAAGAATAAGGGGAATCATAAAGAGATTAATGTTCCTTCAAACAATGTAGCCTTACCAGAAAAAAACATTCATACCAACCTCATCTGACCTCAGTTCCTACTAAGAAAAAAGAGGTTGCCCCTGATTCTTTGTCTAGTGGAGAAACTGGTGAATTCCTATTGGAGGAATAAGACATTATCTGAATTCTCTGAAATTTTTTATACAACGTGGTTATAAAAAAATCAAAACAACACAGTTAACAAACATGACTAGTTACAGAACTGGATACATAACGTGTGGGGGTTCAATGCAAGATGAAAATGCAGGGCCCATTATTCAAAGTGACTGAAACTTTAAGATGGTGACAGCAAGTATGGAACCATTTTAAGCACAGGGCCCCATGTTGTACACATCCATAAAACCGGTTGGAGAGAGAGAGAGAGAGGGGAAGAGATTGTCAACATTAACAGAATGCATATTATTTTCTAGTACATATAGAATATTTATATATAGAACATTTATTATAGAAAATAATCTGAGTCATAGAGCATGTACCATTAATTAATTTCAAAAAGTCAAGCCCTTCAAAGTACATTCTATAACCACTATGGGATTATGACAAAAAACAACAGTAGCATGTAACTAGAAAACAGTTAACCATTTGGAAATTAAGTAGTGTACCTCTAAATAATCAATAGGATAAAGAAGAAAGGACACAGGAAAATAGAAATCATATTGAATGATAATACATATGTGACATGTCAAAACTTTCAGGATGCAGCTAAATCTTAGTTAATAGGGAAATATATAACCTTAGTTAATATATTAGAAAATAAATAAATATATAGTAAGAAACTTTGAATTTCAATGATTTAATGTTATATCTTCAGAATCTAGGGAAAAAATAGCAAATCAATCCCTCAACATGAGAAAATAGTAATAATGAGTAAAAATTAGTGAAATAGAATAAAAGCATTAAAAACATAAAATCAAACAAGGCCTAAGTTCATTATTTTATAAGATTAACAAAATTGATAAATCCCTGGTAAGATTGGTCAGTAAAAAAGAGAAGAAGTACAAATTACCATTATCA
This sequence comes from Neophocaena asiaeorientalis asiaeorientalis, assembly GCF_003031525.2. Classification (NCBI taxonomy): domain Eukaryota; kingdom Metazoa; phylum Chordata; class Mammalia; order Artiodactyla; family Phocoenidae; genus Neophocaena; species Neophocaena asiaeorientalis. The sequence continues at coordinate 4,227,591 of NW_020172627.1, forward strand.
GGAATAAAGACATCACTGTACATTTGTTGTGTTGGTCCCAGCCTATTGGTGGTAATCCTCTCAGCAAGGAATGTCTGAAGCATTCACCCAGGATATATTACTGAATGGGAGAAGATATTTGCAAAGATATCTGTGATAAGGGGTGAATATCCAAGAAATACAAAGAACTCCTACAACTCAACATCAAAAAACAAACAACCCAATTTAAAAATGGGCAGAGGACCTGAATTAACATTGTTCCAAAGAAGACATACAGAGGACCAACAGGCACAAAAAAGATGCTTAACATCACTAATCATTATGGAAACGCAAATCAAAACCAAAATGAGCTATCATGTCAAACTTGTCAGAATGTCTATTACCATAAAGACAGGAAATAAGAAGTGTTGGCAAAGGTGTGAAGAAAAGGGAATCCTCATGCACTGTTGACTGGAATGTAAATAGGTGCAGCCACTATGGAAAACAGTATGGAGATTCCTCCAAAAATTAAAAATAGAACTGCCATGACTTCCAACAATTCTAGTTCTGGGTATTTTTCCAAAGAAAACAGAAACACTAGTTCAAAAAGATATATGCATCCTTATGTTCATTGAAGCATTATATACAATAATCAAAAGGTGGAAGCAACGTAAGTGCCCATCAGTAAATAAATGGATAAAGATGTGGGGGGTGTGTGTGTGTGTTTGTATATATATATAATGGAATATTACTTCTAAAAGTATAAAGTCTTGCCATTTATGACTATATGGATGGCTCTAGAGGGCATTATGCTAAATGAAATAAGTCATATGGAGAAACAAATACTGTATGATTTCACTTACATGTGGAATCTAAAAAGCAAAACTAATGAACAAAGGTAACAAAGGAGAAACAAACTTACAGATACGGAGGACAAATAGGTAGTTGCTAGAGGGGAATGAGTGGAAGATAGTGTGAAATAGGTGGTCGAGATTGAAGTACAAACTTTCAGTTACAAAATAATACATCATGGGGATAAAATATACAGCATGGGGAATATAGTCAATTTTATTGTAATATCTTTGTGTGATGACAGGTGGTAACTTGACTTATCATGGTGATCATTTTGTAATGTATTAAAATATTGAATCACTATGTTGTACACCTGGAACGAACATAGCGTTATAGGTCAACGATACTTCAATTAAAAAAATGTAGACACTGGGAGGAAATGCATCTAAATGCTAATGGTATTTATCTCTTCAGGGTTGTGGATTATAGGTGATTGTCATTTTTGACTTTATGTTTTTATGTATTTCTGTTGATCTCAGTGAACATATATTGCTTGTAAAATTAAAAAACAATACATGTCATTAAAAATGAAAAACAAAATAAATGAAAACCATTAGAGTTCATTTTAACCTTTGGAATACTCAAAAATCTAGCTACCTAAAAGCTTCTAGTGCTATTTATCTATTTCCTAAATATATAATGCCACTGAAGTATACACTCAAAACACATTAGCCACTGTGGAAAACAGTATGTAGGTTCCTTAAAGAACTAAAAATAGAATTCCTGTATGATCCTGTAATCCCACTCCTGGGCATATATCTGGAGAAAACTGTAATTCGGAAAGATACATGAACCCCAATGTTCCTAGCAGCACTATTTACAGTAGCCAAAACAGAAACAACCTAAATGTCCATTGACAGATGAATGGATAAGGAAGATGTGATACACACACACACACACACACACACACACACACACACACACACACACACAGTGGAATACTACTCAGCCATAAAAAGAATGAAATAATGCCATTTGCAGCAACATCGATGAACCTAGAGATTTTCATACTAAGTGAAGCCAGTCAGAGAAAGACAAAAATCATATGATATCATTTATATGTCGAATCTAAAATATGATACAAATGAACTTATTTACAAAACAGAAACAGACTCACAGACATAGAAAACAAACTTATGGTTACCAAAGCGGAAAGGGGAGGGGGAGGGATAAATTAGGAGTTTGGGATTAGCAGATATAAACTACTATATATAAAATAAATAAACAACAAGGTTTTACTATATAGCAAGGGAACTATATGCAATATCTTGTGGTAAACTATAGTGGGAAAGAATGTGAAAATAATATATATAAGTGAATCACTTTGAACACATTGGCTTGGAATTTAAATTCAGAGAGATCCCTATCTTTGTCCCCTACTACCATAACCATCTTCTTAGCTAATATTTGCACAGGACTTAATGTTTGATGATATGGCTGTCTCTAAATCATCACAATTGATATTCACAGCATAATGGCAATATATGCAAGCCAGATGCTAATATCTCCCTTTTACAAATGAGGGACCTCTGTTTACAGTGTTAGTTGGCCTCCATCATAGAGCAAATAAACGATGAAGAACAGTTTAACTCAGGTTTTCTGATTTCTAACAGTATGTATTCTTTCCTTCTGTAAAATATTTCAAATGTAGAAATCAGAAAGCTTTGTGTGTTAAATAAATGACCAAAAAACTAAGAATATTCATCTTTTTAACTTAAAAAATTACTTTGAAAGCATTGGGTCAACTGGTTAATACTGTTAAAAGAAACCCACTTGAAAGGGACAGTGACAAATGCAATTCTCAGTTTGTGTTTATGTATGTTTGATAATGTTGAAGAGGAGAAATTTTACCCCCTACCCCTCTTGAGTTCTAACGGTTGGACTAATAATAAAATTGACAGAAGACAGATTAATGGGAGAAAAAGAAACAAATTTTAATTCATGAGCATGGAGGTATCATAGCAATGGGATCTAGGAATTGGCCAAAGCAGGAAGATTTTATACAAAGAAACAATAAATTTGTGAGGAATTGACAGGGCAAAGAAACTTAGGTTTTGGGTACTCAACTAGTGAAGAATCTAAACAGACTTTGGACTTGGTGTAGTAAGTTAAAGAAGTAACAAGGTTTACTTACATAGGCTTCTCAGCCTGAATTCCCTGTCTCTGGCAATAAGGGTGTCCTTCACCTCCAGATGCAGGGAGCGCACCTTTCTCATGAGAGATTTATATCCTGCTTTCGGGGAAACACATTAGCAGGGTCAGTGTCCCTCTTGCCTTGGCTGTTTCTTAATTAACTTTAACTCAAAATAATCAACATGCCATTGTGGCATATTTGGGGGTGGCCTGCTCTGAGCCAAAACAAAAACAGGATAACTTTAAAAGATAAATCATTTTATCTCTTCAGTTGAAAACTGCAAGTTCTGTAGGTTGAGAACAATGAGGAAGAAGAAAAAAATTAAAGAATTTATTGCAAAGTGTTTGGTAAAGTGTTTTGATTATTGTCTCTATAATTGTCATTCTCCTAAAGTCCATGTTTTAAGCTAAATATGTGCATGGAGTGTAATCCATCATGGCAGGTGCATATGTTCCAAGGACACTTAACTCAGGCACACCTGCCCAACTTGTTAACTTTAGGTCAGAAGGCAACCTATACATAAGGAAACTGATTTCTAGCCAGTCACAAATGCAGGTCTGCCTCTTATAGATAAGGATTCTTCTGTCTGTTGCAAGAAATTTTCTTCAGTTTTCTTGATTTATCATTGTCTTTCATTCCTGAGCATATTTTCTGCTTTTTCATTATGTATTACACTCTAAAAGGAGTCAGATCTCAACTTACAGCTATCCCACATATGGACCCCTCTCTGCTTATATCCTTCCTGCCATTCTGGGAAGATATAAGACGAAAAATCTCTATCAGCCTCTCACAATACTGTTGATGTTTGCAGCTAGTGAGAGTCCTCTCCAGCTACCAGCAAGTGGAGGTATAGCCACAGGGCTTTGCCCAAATTGGCGAATGAGTAAGAGCAGCGGTCTTTTCAAAGGATAGTACAGTGCCCATTAAGCCAGACTTGGAAGATTATTTCATTGGGGTTTCAATTTAAGATGAATGGTCTGGGTACCTTTCGAAAGCCCAGGTTTAGGAGGAGAGTCTTTGCTTTCTAAGACTGGAAATAACTGCTTGGTTTGATTTTGTGACTTAGTGTGTATGCTATTCATTATGTAGAGCATATATTGTCAATTGTAATATTATTGAAGATTTTTTAAAACATCAGGAGGGAGCTAAACATATATCAGAGAATTTCACTTGGAAGATCTCCATCAAATGAATTTATAGCGATTCTAAATTATTTTCTTTTGGCTCTTATCTAACATTTGTTTTTTGTTTTGCTTTGTTTTCTTTTTTCCTGAGTTTGTTCTTACTGGCAGAACTCAGCCTCTCTAGCCTTCTTCCTTTTTCTTTCTTTTTAAAATATTCATGCAAGTTAGCTAGGGTATTTTTTCTTTAAAAAATGCAAACTATAGAGATTCTGGAGCTTTACTTTAACTTGGAAGTGATTTATTAAAGAATCACAGATTTCTCCCTTCAAGAATATTTTAGTACCATCTGCTACCACCCAATATAAATAATACTTATCATAGGTAAGTGGGACATTTAGGGAATTTTTCAGCTTTTTATTCTAAAAGCTGTTCTAAGAACGTAAATTCATAGTAAAAGTAAGAAAAAATTATATATATATGTATATATATATAATTTTATTTTCAGTCCAAAAAGGAATAATAAAGCACCATTTTCACTTACTTCCTCATTTATTAATATATTTGATATATTTCCCCCATAGTCCCCATCCAGAATCTATGATAAGTAATCCTTTTAAGAGGGCAGATTATACAGTCTTTATTACTGAAGAAGAAATTAACCTTCATCCTCTCTCAATTCTAATCCTATTGAAGAATATAAATGAAAAGAAAAGGAGAAAATTTGTTTAGTATTTCACAGTATGCCATGTATGTAATTAATCTTATATCATCATGGATACTCAATCTTTGCTGTCTCTCTGTTCAATTCTATAATTCATTCTAAAAGGAAGTCCTCAGGCATTTGAAATGAATCCAAGGCCAACTCATTTTCATTCTGTTGCTTGGATTTGTGAATGTCCCCTCTTAGGGTTATTTCAGCATATTAAATATGATAATACTAGGAAGGACTTTTTAAGGTTCTAATTATATCTCCTGTGTATCAGTAATATTTGCAAAAACATAAACAAGAAGATGCTTAAAAATAGTTGATTATGAATAGATTTATTGTTGACAAAATTAACTGCCAACTTACACTATTTTTCTGACGATCCGTAATTAAAAGTTAAAGTGTTATCTGTCCTTTTTTATTAGAAAATAACTTTGGAAGTTCTACTAATTAAATTTCTTCGTAAACTTGTCAAGAATATTAAAGACATAGGTGAAATGTATGGTAGCTATAATTACCATGCCTGTACTTACCATTTTTAGTTAGGCAGGGTTTTTCTTTGCATTGGCAAAGAGACTGTAAGTGTTCTTGTCAATTTCAAATACATTACTCTGAGAAACACTGCAGTTTGCCTCTGGACCAAGTTGTCTTTTAATTCTAATTCAAGGTCCTGAGAAGGGGTGTTCTCTGACTCCATTTAAACAATATATCTCCAAAGTTTTCTACCTATTTTTCTCTATTCTAATCGTATCTGTGTTGGAATATCATACCGGAATAGACTGAGCCATTTTTGGCATGGTCGAGACTACTCTTGATTATTTTAAGTTACACAAGTGTGAGAATGTAAATTGAATGTAAAATTGGCCTAAATCGTTGTACTAGATATTAACAGATTGTGTCAACGATAAAATAATTGCAAACTTTGGAGAGTACAAGCCAGGAGCTATTATCTGGATATGAATTGCTGGATAAAGCCTAATTAATCACATCTCAGCCTGTGTAATATTCTTGTAATAGCAAGCATCCTAGAAATTTCAATCTGTCTTTAGTGCACGACTTGATACCTTTGAGACTGAGGGCTTTAATGACATTAGGTAGCAGTGTTTCTGTAGAGGTGTATGGAAGGAATAGTTTTCTTGCTGCAACATTACAAATTGATTTTCTCTTTTTAATTATAATCCCAACACCCTGGCATGGAAGTATTCTTTATTTGGAGAGAGATTTTCATTTGAAAAGAAGAAAGTTGTTTGGAATTAGTGAAGTTTCTTATGACAAATCAGCAGATCATCAAATATCAAGGATAATTTAATCATGAGTCATCTAGCCCAGTATTCTCTCTCGGAGATTCAATTGTTCATCAGCAAATAGTTTTTACCCTCAGTGGGATCTGTCTTGGCATAAGAAAAGAAAATCCAACTTTCTTCTTGGATCATTCAATACTCTGATTTGCTCTTCTTACTAATATAAAATCCATTTTTATGTATGTAAAATATACATAGAAATGGGCTACAGATATATATTATATATATATATATAAACTCTGTATATATAGAATATATACATAGCCCATGTCTATGTAGTGCTTCATTGTATGTAGAATTAACCTTAATTCTCTGATAAAAAACAGTAGCAGAAAGGCTTGCTATTGTTTAAAAATGCCAATACATAATACTAGTTCCCACTACTTCTCACATAAACAGCATGCATAGGTATTAGCTATATTAAAATAAAATGTGTCAACATTTAAATCTATATGCCTCATAGTCTTGGTATGAAACTAGTATCATTTACTTCAAAATGAATATTCTTCATTTAAGTTTAGATTCAGTCAGATTTGTTTATTTTATGCTTCACCTGTTAATTCCAGACATTTTGATTATATTAACCAGTTTATATTTCCATTTATTTTTATAAATACTAGTTTTATAAATTTTTGTTTATGAAGAGGACATTCCTCTATATGAACAACAATAGCACATTGAATTAGTGTTTGTAATGCCTTGCAATTTAGCCATTAGAAAATTTAACTCCTGTAACTCCACCCAGGTTTATAAATATCAGTGATATTTCATTCATTTATTCTTTAATCTTATTAAATCAAGCATCTATTATTAACTTAAGAATATAGATGTATTTTTCTGATCTCACAAATGGAAGAGCAAGGTGACAGATATGTAAACAATTTATTATCATTTAATGTATTAGAAATGTCAGAAAAGTGGCCTACCATGGAAGGCAAGGATCCATGGAGGATATTATTAAAGAGTACCTGAAGGAAAGAAAATACTTTTTCAGACAGAAAAGAAGGCTAATGAATTTTAGATAGAGGGAAATGTATGTTATGGAGACGTAAAATAATATTGCACGAATAATTAAACAGTAATTAAACTGTATGGTCAGTGCTGGTTAGTCTCTTCATTTGATGCTGGCTGTCTTATTTTATCCTCTGTTTATACTCACAAAGAGACAAGGATATTCATAAGTAAAATAGAAAATTTTTTAATTTTTTGGTGAAGGCATTAAGGAATAAGGCTGAATCACTCTAATAATTATCATTACTCTCATTTTCCATATATATAACTCAAAAGTCAACAGGCAAATAAATTGTTAGCCATGCTTCAGAATGAGAATATAAAGACTTTATATACAGCTGACCCTTGAACAATGCAGGTTTGAACTGCACGTGTTCACCTACATGTGTGTTTTGTTTTGTTTTCAATCAATACTTATAGTAGTACACAAACCATGGTTGGTTGAATCTACTGTTGCAGAACTGAGAATATGGAGGGTTGACTATAAAGTTATACTCAGATTTTCAACTACACAAGGGGTCAGTACCTCCTACCCCCACACATTGTTCAAGGGTCAACTGTTTTATGTGTGTGTGTGTGTGTATATATATATATATATAATAGACATTTATAATAAATACATAATTATATATTCACTATGCATACAAATTCATTGTAACTATATTAACTTCATATATATAATTATATGTAATTGTATATATATATAATTTTATATATATTGTGTGTATGTATATATATATATATATATATATAAAACCAACCATAGATCATGTAGTACTGTAGTAAGTATTTATTTTTAAAAAATCCATGTATAAGTGGACTTGTCAAGTTCAAACCTGTATTGTTCAAGGGTCAACTATATATATATTTTTTTCATTTCCTGTCTTTATTTTAAAAAGGACTTAGAGAAAAACCAGTGATTGAAGGAAAAAATCACATAAAACTAGAATTAAATTTAACACACAGAGCCCATGTAAGAGAGTCATATAACTTACTAATATGGGTACTTTTACATCTTGTATTTCCCAGCAAGTAAATATGAAAACATGGTTAATTATAGGATCCATGGTTTCCATAAAATAAAAGCAGTTGCTCAGGAGAAGTGAGACTATTCTATTCCTCTTACTAATATCTAAAAGAATGTTCTACCTTAGAATGTTATGTAATGTAGTAAACAATATATGTATTATACAATGCTATGTAATGTAGTGTGAATGACATACTTACCACAGATACAGAAGCTGGAGTTGAAGAACTCTTTGCCATATCACCCTTCAATATATGCCTTCATTAATACACAAAGCCAAGCTCCTTAAAACTGAACCAACACATTCACTAAATAATATTTTCTGAGCACATAGTTATCACAGTCTGGCATAAGGCAAGGATGAATTTAAAACTATCCACAGAGAAACAGGGAGTGCACCCCATATCAGATGATCTTTTTAGTATTACATGTTCCCTGACCTAAACTTATTAAGAAGTGGAGAGTTTGAAGTAAGGGTCTGTGTCAAATAGCTTTGATTATTATCTATTCCAGTTTGCCAGTTAAGAGTAGAACAGTATCTTTTGACAATTTCTTAAACTGGAGGTGGATTTGACATTTCCTTATGAAAATGAATACATTTGCCAGAAGAGAGGTCTTAAAAAGAGAAAGAAGTTTGAACTGAGGACAGGAATGCCTAAATTCATTGACAAAAGGCTGTCATCCATTAACATATTTTAATCATCCTATAAAGATAAGCTTAATCAAGAATTTAACTATTCAAACAAATGGGTAATAAGTTGTGCATCAAGTATTTATTTTGTTCTTTTTTAAATTTTCATACCAGTATAAATATATAATGGATTTGAAACATACAAAGTATTAAAGCACAGTTCACAATGACAATGCAGGAAGGTAGACATTCCTAGGGAATGAAAACAATCCCCAAGAAGCCTTTACTCGAGTGATAGTTATGATCATGCAATAATTATTTTTTAAAACACTTAGTAGCATATACATCAAACAAGATTGAAAAAAAAGAAACCTTTCTTTCTCATTTTTATTTTCCCCCACAATCTCTTATTATTCCAGAAAATATGGTCTAAACATTATTTGGTCTATTAGCCATAGGGCAATTTAAAGCCCTGGACCCTTGTATTCTTTGAAATTTTGTTTTCAACTCTGGAATTACTGAAGACATGTTAGTGTTTGTTCTCATTAATATGTGTTTGGGCTTCCCTGGTGGCGCAGTGGTTGAGAGTCCACCTGCTGATGCAGGGGACGCGGGTTCGTGCCCCGGTCTGGGAAGATCCCACATGCTGCAGAGCGGCTAGGCCCGTGAGCCATGGCCGCTGAGCCTGCACGTCCGGAGCCTGTGCTCCGCAACGGGAGAGGCCACAGCAGTGAGAGGTCCATGTACCGCAAAAAAAAAAAAAAAAAGAATTTAGATGAGTATAAGTTGGATTTATTTTCACATCCATTACTTTTCAAGGATAGATTATTTTTTCTTCTGTCACTCATTGGAACCTTTTGATTTCTATTGAAGGAGAGACAATTAAAATTGTATCAGCATGGTCCAAGAAGAACAATCAAGATTGTATTCTACTGTTTTATTTTCCTGATAAAAATACTGCTTAAGATGATTCTGTGTCGCATAATTACTCTTTTCACAAAATAACATCTGAAAGTACTCATAAATTTCACCATTTTCTATACTATTTAGCCTCCAAGATGATTCTAATTGAATAGTAGAAAAGGATAAAGATGTGGCCTATTGCACCCCAGGTAATTTCAGTATCTTTTTTTTTTTTTTTTTGCGGTGCGCGGGCCTCTCACTGTTGTGGCCTCTCCCACTGCGGAGCACAGGCTCCGGACGCGCAGGCTCAGTGGCCATGGCTCACGGGCCTAGCCGCTTTGCGGCATGTGGCATCTTCCCGGACCGGGACACAAACCCGCGTCCCCTGCATCGGCAGGCGGACTCTCAACCACTGCGCCACCAGGGAAGCCCTCAGTATCTTTTTTACTCATAATTTTGCAAATTTCAGCTAAAGAGATGTGATAGCTCTTAACAATCTAATAATAGTTTGGTTAAATTATATGCATAAACATTACTGATTCTAAGCCCCATCATTCTCTCAATAGTTCATAACTTTAACATTTCTCTCAATTTTTAAATATTCAAAATTACTATTTTTTGATGGGACATACTAGTTACTTTAAAGGAGGTACAGATTTATAGAGGAAAATTGCCCAACAAAAAACCCTCAGGCTGAATTTTACATAATTCTGATGTTTAGCAGATTATAAGGACAAAAGAAGCCTAATTCTCATACATAAATTGGGTTATAATAATATTGAAGACTTCAGTAAATTTAAGCAATAAACACCTAAGAAAACTAGATTGTCATCCCTTCAACCTTATCCATAAAATCATCTCATCATCAGTCACGAGGAGCCTAATCTTTCCTATTTCCTTAAATACTATAACAAATGACTTATATTTCGTATATAATATTTCTTAAATAAGAAATTAGGAGAAAGCCAAACTCTGTAATCAATCAATCAGACATTTGAGTTCCTTGATACTTTTTTTTTCTTTCATCTCACTTTAAACTTGGCTGTGAGGTGAAGAACTTAGACCCTAAATTTAAGAACCAATATTTATTAGCTGCTAAAACCATGGATTTCATAGTCACATTGACCTGATGCTGAATCTCATCTTGCCATTTTGTAGCTATGAGATTTGGGCAAGTCATGTAATCTCTTTACACTTCAATTGTTGCATATGTAATACATTATAATAAACTTACCCCAGAAGAGGAAATAATTTATGCAAAATATTTAACATGTTATCTAATGTATAGTAAGTTCTCAATAAAAGTAAATGTAATTACTCCAAAGAGAATTCATTTTTAATTACTTTAATTGAAATCTACGGTGTGAAAACATATTTTGGAGACAAATACTACTTTTTACTGCCATCACACCCAAAGAACACTGAATTCCTATAGAATATATTGTCACATGGACTAAAATCTGTTTCCCATTCTGCATCCTGGTTTAATAGCTAGTCTCCATCAGGACTGAGAAACTCTCCTCCATTCATCTTTGAAAGGAATCCTCCTTCTGCCCGGAAGCTCTGAGGGCACTCATTTCCCACAAATGGGACTCTGGAAGTGCTATAATTCACAGCTCTCAGAATGCCTCCTCAGTTCCATGGGAGGTGACAGGGAGATTGGTGATATAGGAGTGTCAATGGGTTGCTAATCAACAGGAAAGAGTCATTACAGAAAGAAAATCACAGGGAAATAATGAAAATGTGAGAATATGAGAGGGAGATGAAAATGTGGGCTCCAAAAGCTGGATAGGTTTAAATACAGGCTTTGCCACCAAATATCTGTATATTCTCAGGAAAGTTTTTGAGCCCTTTTGTGTAAAGTCTTTTATCTACAAAATGGGGATAATAATAGCTATGCTATTAGATTGTTGTGAATATTAAATAAGATAATGTAATCTCAGGTCTTTACTGAAGTGCTTAAACTATTGTAAAGTATAAAATTAGCTAAAGAAGCCTGAGGAGGAGGGGGAGGGGGAGAGGAAGAACAGTTTTCACTGAGGAAAAAAATGGAAAGAAATAAAATTAAAATAAAGAAAGCAAAAATGGATAAAATTTTAGTTTGTAAAAAATTAATATTAAAGATAAATAAGTATTGGTGAGGATATGGACAATTGCAACCCTCGTTCATTCCTGCTGAGAATTTAAAAGGTGAAGGCACTGTGGAAGATAATGTGGCATCTCCTCAGTAAGTTAAATATGGAGATACTGTATGGCCCAGCAGTTTCACAACTAGGAATATACCCAAGAGAAATGAAAACATGTTCACACACAAACTTGTACAGAAATGTTCATAGCAGCATTATTCACAATAGCCAAAAAGTGGAAATAATTCAAATGTCCATTAGTTGATGAATGGTTAAATGAAATGTATATCCATACAACATAATATCATTCAGCCATAAAAATGATAGAAGTACTGCTACATGCTATAACATTGATAAACTATGAAAGCATGATGCTAAGTAAAAGAAGCCAGACACAAGGGCTGCATATTTTATGACTCCATATATAAGAAATGTTCAGCATAGGCAAATCTAGAGCGACAGAAAATAGATCAGTGGTTGCCAGGGGCTGCGGGAGAGGGACTGCTGATGTGTATGGGAGTTACTTTGGGGGGGGTGAAATTATTTTGGAATTAGATTGTGGTGATGGATGCACAACTTTGTGAATATACTAAAACCCACTGAATTGTATACTTTAAAAGCAGATTTTATGGTATATGAATTACATCTTTATAAAACAGCAGTTGGTATAGGAAAAGTAAAGCAGAAAAAAGCACAATATGGCAAAGAAATAATGAATTCGGTACACAAAGAATATGTAGATTTCAAAATAAACAGCTGAATTTCTTTCTACACAGAGCTATGATTGAAATGTGACTTTTCCCTCTTGCAATTACTAAGTCATTGAGTAGCAAAATGTGCTTAACTAACCAGAAAAAGCATAGAAAGAAGCAAAGTAAACTAAATAAAATAAGAACAAAGAAATGAAGTGTAATTACTACAGTTAAAATACACTTAATAAATACTTAATTTAACCTTGCTACAATTTTTTATCAAAACACCATATTTATATGAACATGACTTGCCATAATTTACTTAGAGTTAAGGATACAAACTTATGTTTCAATCCCAAAATCTATCCTCTTTAAAAAATACAAAGAATAATAGCAGCTACTCTGTAATCAAAGCTCTGTTTTGGAGTTCTGCTTCATTCTATTTGAATAAATTAACCTGGTTCCAGCAGTAATTGTAACCTGATTTTCCCAGCTTCACATACAGCACTTTTCCAAGTTCCTCTTCTTTTCTTAACTATCAAAGATCCTTCAAATATACATTTCTTGGCTTATTTTGTCCTATATCTTTCCTCATTCAACTGCCTGGGCTTATGAACATCACCATGATACCCATGAAGAATAGCATGAAATAGTGGTTTATCAACATGAATGGAGCTGTAATTTTTGAAGTAACCAAGAGCTATAATTTAAAGGAATATGTCAAGAACATCTAGGATTTTTTTTTTTTTAAGAAGATGTTGGGGGTAGGAGATTATTAATTTATTTATTTATTTTTGCTGTGTTGGGTTTTCGTTTCTGTGTGAGGGCTTTCTCTAGTTGTGGCAAGTGGGGACCACTCTTCATCACGGTGCATGGGCCTCTCACTATCGCGGCCTCTCTTGTTGCGGAGCACAGGCTCCAGACGTGCAGGCTCAGTAGTTGTGGCTCACGGGCCTAGTTGCTCCGCGGCATGTGGGATCTTCCCAGACCAGGGCTCGAACCTGTGTCCCCTGCATTAGCAGGCAGATTCTCAACCACTGCGCCACCAGGGAAGCCCCTAGGGAAGCCCGGGAAGCCCCTAGGATTTTTTTTAAAAAGGTGATTAATAATGCATGAAACTTCCCTCATCCACTTGGCATTTTAGCTTTTACAGACTCTAAAAGCAGTTCCTTTCAGTAATGACTTTAACAACAAAACCATTCAGAGCAATTGACGTGAAATTTGCTAAGTTGAGTCTCTTAGGTGTTGCCCTGTGCTGACTCTGATACTAAGCTGGGAAGGTCTAGGACAAAGCAGTAACCAAAACCTTTCTAATCTGTTAGACATTTTTACTGACTGGTCACTGTAGATCCACCATCAACCAAGATTCACTTTAGGTAACTGAAAACACCAACTTACCTGGTTACCTTAGAAGCTTCTATTATAATTATAGAATAATATGCAAACTGAAGAGAAATGTGTATATGTTTGCTTGTGTGTGTGTCGATATTGGAAAGAGAATTTTCTAGTACATTTCTTCAGTGATTCCTGAATTATGCAAGCAGCAGTCTGTTATTATCTGTACTAGTTCTTATTCCATCAGCTTAGATGTATCAAAAGTGATTTTGATAACTATAGTCAAAGACATATAAGCTGGACATAAATGAACAGTGAACCAATCCATTTTCTCTGGCTAGCTTTTTGATAAGAAGATTTAATTGCAATAAAATACTCTTAAAATAAATATATTTATTTATAAATAAATCATTTTGATTTATAAATAAATGATTATAAATAAATCATCATTGCTCTTCAATGCGAATAATATCCTTTATGTGTCTTTTACTTGCATATTTTATTCATTTCATATATCTACACAATAAGGATTATCTTGTCCTCTCATTTCTATCTGTAGTCTTGAGAACAATTGATCTATCCTGTGACTTTTGATGTGACCAAACTGTATTCTACTGAAAAGGCAGTAATAAATTAATATTCTTTATAACAACTTCAGGTACATAAAGTAGCACTGAATAACAGGAATTAGTGAAAAAACCCACTTACTTCGATATTCAAACATCAAAGTATCTTATATAACTTCATTTCAATATACTCAATTCCTATTCTCTTATTTCATATGCTAATCAGTATGAAGTACAAATCAGAATGCTGAACTATAAATAGTTTTGATTCATTCTCTACTAAGCTTTCAGGAGTCTTGTTATTAATGTAAATAGTTGACCAAATAACTTGTATAATTAATCTTCTCAACTGGCCTTTTAGGCTATATTAGGTAAAAGACAACTGTTTCAGAAGGGACAGAATTTTTATTTCTTTTTATAGGGGAGGGAATACATATTGAGGACATTCAACACTGAAATATTAAAGATAATAGATATCATTCTAAGAGCACAGTATTTCAGAAAGAGAATGGTTCCCAAAATTCTCCATGAATAGAAAATAATTATTTTAAGTACTGGTAGCTGACCAAAAAAAACAAAGCATGGATGAAGCTTTGGGCTAGATCTGAGATTCTGTCCAGCAGGCTACAAATGGCCAAAAGTTTTAATATTAATTTACTCGGTGGAGTGCAGAGATTGGTGTTTTTAAATGAGCATTCAGAGGCTCTCTCTACCACATCAGCCTAACTAAGTCATGTTCAGGTTTCAATCATCTATTTCCTTCCAAAACCCACTGTTGCCCTATAACTGTGTTTGTCTCTATAGTTTGATGCACACATTAATTTTGAAAATTTTCAAACTGACCAAAATGTTATAAAATAGTACAATAGTCTCCATGTATTTTCACCAAGCTTTATCAATTGTCAACATTTCACTTCATCCCTTTCCATATAGCTATCTTCCTGTGTGTGTGTATTTGCTAAAAAGAAAAAATTGAGTTAGTTGAAGATATCATAACATTTATCCTCTAACTAATCTGCAGATAACTGTATAATAAGAGTATTATCCAACATGATCAAAGAATTTTATATTCAGTCAAATTTTTATTTTGGAGAATAAAAAAGAGATGCTTTGTTTAAAAGTATAACTCAAATTCTGTAAATAAAAAAGGAAATTACTAAACAAATGAATGACAAATTCTTCCCCCACTATTTGCATGTTCATATATTGTACTGAGTTTGTTAATAATTACGGGGTTTTAAATGAAGTTTTTTATTACATTTTATTATCAATAGCTAGCTCTTCTATTATTTTTCTCATGTGCCTTTAATTTTGTTACCCTATTTAGAATAGTTAATATCCAACTGAGTTGAAGGCTTTCAATATTCACTCCATACTCTTCAATTATTTATGTTATTGGAACATTTTATTCCATGCCTACTAGACTGTTAACTCTTTGAGAACAAGAGTTTTTGTCTGTTATGTTGATCACATATTCCTGGCTCCTGGAACAACACAATTACATGTGTTGTTCAACTTCACAATTACAACTAGATTTCATACCAAAATGTTTGAAAATCATTTTCCAAGTTAATTGCTTTAATAGTTGCTAGTAGTTTAAAATGTGTCCACTGATGATATAATCTTTTTTTGAATTTTTAAATTTTATTTTTTTAAACATCAGGTTCTTATTACTCATCCATTTTATACATATCAGTGTATACATGTCAATCCCAATCTCCTAATTAATCCCACCACCACCGCCACCACACCCACCACTTCCCCTCCTTGGTGTCCATATGTTTGTTCTCTACATCTGTGTCTCAACAACTCCATTTTTTCCCCTCAAGACTGCTTTGGCTATTCGGAATCTTTTGTGTCTCCATACAAATTTTAAATTTTTTGTTCTAGCTCTGTAAAAAATGCCATTGGTAATTTGATAGGGATTGCATTGAATCTGTAGGTTGCTCTGGGTAGTAGAGTCATTTTCACAAT
>NW_020172627.1:4244001-4268731 GCF_003031525.2 Neophocaena asiaeorientalis asiaeorientalis
ACTTTACCAAATTCATTATTAGCTCTAATAGTTTTCTGGTGGCATAGTTAGGATTCTCTATGTATAGTATCATGTCATCTGCAAATAGTGACAGTTTTACGTTTTCTTTTCCAATCTGTATTCCTTTTATTTCTTTTTCTTCTCTGATTGCAGTGGCTAGGACTTCCATTACTATGTTGAATAATAGTGGTGAGAGTGGACGTCCTTGTCTTGTTACTATTGTTCTGTAATTTTCTTTTTTTGTATTATCTTTGTGTGGTCTTGGTATCAGGGTGATGGTGGCCTCATAGAATGAGTTTGGGAGTGTTCCTTCCTCTGCAATTTTTTGGAAGAGTTTGAGAAGGATGGGTGTTAGCTCTTCTCTAAATGTTTGATAGAATTCACCAGTGATGCCATCTGGTCGTGGACTTTAGTTTTTTGGAAGATTTTTAATGACAGTTTTAATTTCATGACTTGTGATTGGTCTGTTCATATTTTCTATTTCTTCCTGGTTCAGTCTTGGAAGGTTATATCTTTCTAAGAATTTGTCCATTTCTTCCAGGTGGTCCATTTTATTGGCATAGAGTTGCTTATAGTAGTCTCTTAGGATGCTTTGTATTTCTGCGGTGTCTGTTGTAACTTCTCCTTTTTCATTTCTAATTCTATTGATTTGAGTCCACTCCGTCTTTTACTTGATGAGTCTGGCTAAAGGTTTATCACTTTTGTTTATCTTCTCAGAGAGCCAGCTTTTAGTTTTATTGATCTTTGCAATTGTTTTCTTTGTTTCTATTTCATTTATTTCTGCTCTGAACTTTATGATTTCTTTCCTTTTGCTAACTTTGGGTTTTGTTTGTTCTTCTTTCTCTCTAGCTCCTTTAGGTGTCAGATTAGATTGTTTATTTGAGATTTTTCTTGTTTCTTGATGTAGGCTTGTATTGCTATAAGCTTCCCTCTTAGAACTGCTTTTGCTGCATCCCACAGGTTTCGGATCATCGTGTTTTCATTGTTATTTGTCTCTAGGTACTTTTTTATTTCCTCTTTGATTTCTTCAGTGATCTCTTGTTTATTTAGTAACATATTGTTTAGCCTCCATGTGTTTCTGTTTTTTATGTTTTTTTCCCCTGTAATAGATTTCTAATCTCATAGCATTGTGGTCAGAAGAGGTTCTTGATATGATTTCAAGTTTCTTAAATTTACTGAGTTTGATTTGTGACCCAAGATGTGATCTAACGTGGAGAATGTTCTGTGTGCACTTGAGAAGAAATTGTAATCTGCTGTTTTTGGATGGAATGTCCTATAAATATCAATTAAATCTATCTGGTCTGTTGTGTCATTTAAAGCTCGTGTTTCCTTATTAATTTTCTGTTTGGATGATCTGTCCATTGGTGTAAGTGAGGTGTTAAAGTGCCTCACTATTATTGTGCTACTGTTGATTTCCTCTTTTATAGCTGCTAGCAGTTGCCATATGTAATGAGGTACTCCTATGTTGGGTGCCTATATATTTATAATTGTTACATCTTTTTCTTGGATTGATCCCTTGATCATTAAGTAGTGTTCTTCCTTGTCTCTTGTAACATTCTTTATTTTAAAGTCTATTTTATCTGATATAAGTATGCTACTCCAGCTTTCTTTTGATTTCCATTTGCATGTAATATCTTTTTCCATCCCCTCACTTTCAGCCTGTATGTGTCCCTAGGTCTGAAGTGGGTCTCTTGTAGACAGCATATATATGGGTCTTGGTTTTGTATCCATTCAGCAAGCCTGTGTCTTTTGGTTGAAGCATTTAATGCATTCACGTTTAAGGTAATTATTGATATGTGTGTTCCTATTACCATTTTCTTAATTGTTTTGGGGTTGTTTTTGTAGGTCCTTTTCTTCTCTTGTGTTTCCCACTTAAAGAAGTTCCTTTAGCATTGGCTGTAGAGCTGGTTTGGTGGTGCTGAATTCTCTTAGCTTTTTCTTGTCTGTAAACTTTTGATTTCTCCATCGAATCTGAATGAGATCCTTGCCAGGTAGAGTAACCTTGGTTGTAGTTTCTTCCCTTTCATCACTTTAAATATGTCATGCCACTCCCTTCTGGTTTCTAGACTTTCTGCTGAGAAGTCAGTTGTTAATCTTATGGGAGTTCTCTTGTATGTTATTTGTTGTTTTTCCCTTGCTGCTTTCAATAATTTTACTTTGTCTTTTATTTTTGCCAATTTGATCACTATATATCTTGGCATGTTTTTTCTTGAGTTTATCCTGCCTGGGATTCTCTGCACTTCCTGGACTTGGGTGGCTCTTTCCTTTCCTATGTTAGGGAGGTTTTGAACTATAATCTCTTCAAATATTTTCTTAGGTCCTTTCTCTCTCTTCTCCTTCTGGGACCCCTGTAATGCAAATGTTGTTGCATTTAGTGTTGTCCTAGAGGTCTCTTAGGTTGTCTTCATTCCTTTTCATTCTTTTTTCTTTATTCTGTTCTACAGCAGTGAATTCCACCATTCGGTCTTCTTGGTCATTTATCCATTCTTCTGCCTCAGTTATTCTGCTATTGATTCCTTCTAGTGTAGTTTTCATTTCAGTTATTTTATTGTTCATCTCTGTTTCTTTGTTCTTTAATTCTTCTAGGTCTTTGTTAAACATTTCTTGCATCTTCTTGATCTTTGCCTCCATTCTTTTTCCGAGGTCCTGGGTCATCTTCACTATCATTATTCTAAATCTTTTTCTGGAAGATTTCCTATTTCCACTTCATTTAGTTGTTTTTCTGAGGTTTTATCTTGTTCCTTCATCTGGTACATAGCCCTCTGCCTTTTCATCTTGTCTGCCTTTCTGTGAATGTGGTTTTTGTTCCACAGGCTGCAGGATTGTAGTTCTTCTTGCTTCTGCTGTCTGCCCTCTGGTGGATGAGGCTATCTAAGAGGCTTGTGTAAGTTTCCTGATGGGAGGGACTTGTGGTGGGTAGAGTTGGCTGTTGCTCTGGTAGGCAGAGCTCAGTAAAACTTTAATCTGCTTGTCTGCTGGTGGGTGGGGCTGGGGTCCCTCCCTGTTGATTGTTTGGCCTGAGGCAACCCAACACTTGAGTTACCCAGGCTCTTTGGTGGGGCTAATGGCAGTCTCTGGGAGGGCTCACGCCAAGGAGTACTTCCCAGAACTTCTGCTGCCAGTGTCCTTGTCCTCACAGTGAGACACAGCCACCCCCTGCCTCTGCAGGAGACCCTCCAACACTAGCAGGTAGGTGTGGTTCAGTCTCCTGTGGCATCACTGCTCCTTCCCCTGGGTCCTGATGCGCACACTAATGGTCCTGATGCCCTCCAACAGTGCATTCTCTGTTTCCCCTGGTCCTGTCGAAGTCCTGCAGTGAAATCCCACTAGCCTTCAAGGTCTGATTCTCTAGGAATTCCTCCTCCCGTTGCTGGAACCCCAGGTTGGGAAGCCTGACGTGGGGCTCAGAACCTTCACTCCAGTGGGTGGACTTCTGTGGTATAAGTGTTCTCCAGTGTGTGAGTCACCCGCCCAGCAGTTACTGGATTTGATTTGATTGTGATTGTGCCCCTCCTACTGTCTCATTGTGGCCTCTCCTTTGTCTTTGGATGTGGGGTATCTTTCTTCGTGAGCTCCAGTGTCTTCCTGTTGATGACTGTTCGGCAGTTAGTTGTGATCGGTATAATTTTTTAAAATACATATAATTAAAACTTTTTTTTCTAACATAAATTTTAGAGGTCCCTCCTTACTACTATTCTATCTTTTAAGTTTTTAGGGAAGTTAAATCCATTATATTCAATTCAGCATACTTAGAGTAAGAATGTGCAACCTTTGGAGCAAGATAAGGGTTTATATTCCATCTAGCATATCACCTAGCTACACAATAGATACATAATGGTTGAACTGCAGTCTGTACCCAGAAAAGTTCAATACGTTATAACATTTTATTTAATTCAAATAATAGAAAATTATGATCTGCTGATGATTTCAGCCACATGTAGGAGTTCCAGGATTATAAAGAGAACACATGATTCTGAAAGATGTATTTATATGGACCTGATTACTGGAGAAGAATGTAGAAATTCATTAAATTTAGAGATTAAATGATTTTATATTTCAAATGTTATAGAAATGCCAGAGGATATTTATGAGAAAACAGGCATGAATCATTTTTTAAAACCCTGTCTTAAAACTTTGCTGGCCTTATATAGGATAGTGATTTTATATATTTAACAATGCCATGTACATTGCAGTGTTCTAGGTGAATGAGCATAATCAAAGATAGATAAAACAGTAAATGAATTCTAGAATTTTGTGTTTCATGCAAAAAAAAAAAAAAGGATCAACCTGGTTTCAGCTAGAATCTTTCATATATATAAGAACAGATTTGTTAGAGGGATTTGGTCTTATTCAATTTTGGGAGCTTAATTAATATTGTTATGGAGCAAGAACCTATGGGGCATTCCCAGGACAGACACCCCCCCTCCTTGTCTTTTGCCTGGCTTTTGTGTGTAGAAAAACTTTAGCCAAAGAATAAATGTAATCAGAGAAGTGAGAAACTGAAGAAGCAAAGAAAAGTGGTCAAACAGGACAAAATATAATAGCTTAGTCATTAAACAAAATCAAGGACATTCAGTTCCTCCTCAAGGCTTATAGATAATATTCTGAGCCATATCCCTTGAGTTGTTTTATAGATACTGAAACCCCCACCAGGTGGAAAAAGTTAACTACATGATGACCAGACTGTAGCCATGACATAAGTTGCCACAATTCCTGTAAACTGGCCTTAAGAAAATGGGAACAAACTGACCTTGGAACTGTAGATTAACTGTACTTTAAAACAATCAAGATGATATTGATCAGACCACCTCATGGCCAATTTCACGATGACTGTCAGAGCTGACTGTGGTGTTCTGCACACAGCCCCCTTCTTCCACCTACACACCCCTGAAACTCCCCTTTAAAAGCTCTTGCTCCCTACTCAACAGTGGGGAGTTGGCCTTTGGACACGAGTCTGCCTTCTCCCCAGGCTGCCAGCTTCCTGAACAAAGCAGACTTTCCTTTCTACCAACACTTGCCTCTCGAGTATTTCCTTTCCAGTGGCAAGCAGCAGGGCCTGAGTTAGGTGACAGGTTTTGCACCCAATGTGGGGCTGTGCTCTTGCAGTGTCTGGCCCCTCCAGGTTTACTGGAGTAGAGCCATTGGCCACGGCAATGTACTAGGATGGTCATGATGAGCCAGCTGCCTGTGGCTAGCTGGTCCCCAGAAGGGGATTTGGGGGAAAGTTCCCAGTAACTGCTGAAACTGTTTCGGGGATCCTCCCTGTTTCTCCCCTGCTCAGCACTGGCTGCCAACTTGTGCTTTCAGTTGGTGGAAACAGAAACAACAATATTATAAAACCAATGACTTTTTTCTGTCTTGGAAACCTGAATGTCATATATAGGCCTAAACAAATATGCTTTTACTCTAGAGAATTCATACTCACAGGATCAAACTTGTACCCAACAGATCATGGGTAACTATATCCTGACATCTTTATAGACTAGTAAAATTTTACTGATATCATGTGACTCTTATAGTAGGTATAGGTACCTTGGGCATTCCACTAGATAAATATGAAAAAAAAATTATCACACTACCACTTTTTATTTTAGGAAACACTAAACTCTAGTTGATTTTATTTCAGCAATATAGAAAGAAAAATAAAATATCACCAATAGATAATGAAAAACATGTTTTACATTTAGAGTAAAAAAGATAATTCATATCTATAAGAGTCAGTATTATGCTGTTTTTCATACATTATGTCCTTGCTTTTTTATTTGATCTCTTCTGCCATATAAGTATTTTACTGTTAACTATATAAATATGCATGATTAAAATGATAAAAGAGAATCATAGTATTGTGTATGTTCATTTCCTTAAGCAAAATGTAGTAGTAAATTTGATGAGTAGTTTAACGCCTGCAGAGTTCTTTGGATGATCCTGCTTTGTTTATTTATTTGAGTGTGGAAGTGTGCAACAAAAGAAGGTTGATGGGGAAATGCTAACACACCTAAGAAGATTATTCTCAAAGCTACATATTAAAGCTTTAAGGCCTTTTTATGGTCTTTATTCTGCACATGACTGAGTAAAGCCTTAAGATTTAAATTCCCTTAGGTGTCTTAATAGTTAGGGACTAATTTATTTGACAACTCGGCCACACAGTGGCAATATGGGTAGGCTGCATCTCAGCACAGAACTTGGGATGTAGAATTCCAACAAACTAAGAACATGTGTTGTAAACTGGAGCAGTTTAACAGAGCATTTAATGATTATTTGGTTGAAAATCTCTCTAAATGGAACAAGAAATTCACACACCGTGCTGCAATGTTCTTTCTCCTAAATGTTTAAATGAAGTGATTAAGGGTTCATTTGCTTTTTATGTCTGACATTTCACCATTTTAGTTTTATACACTGACTTTTACAGTGAGTGATGCTGGTTCAGAAAACAGGTGTCCTTTGTTTAAGTGCAATTTTTTTTTTTCAGAAAAAGGGAGAAAGTAATGTATCAAATGTAAATGTTGTAGATAAGATGATTAATATATTAGCTAGAAAAACAGACTACAGACATGTAAACCAAGGTATTATTTAACAGTCAAAAACATATAGTGTACCAGTCACAGAAGGACAAATACTGCACAATACAATTTACATGATATTTCTAATTAATGAAACTCATATAAGGAAAAAGTTGAATGGTGGCTGCCAGGGGCTGGGGGGAGGGGAAAATGAGGAGTTACTAATCAGTGTATACAAAGCTTCAGTTATACAGGATGAAAAAGTTCTCTCTGATGTACAACATTGTGCCTTAAGGCAATGGTAGTGTATTGTACACTTAAAAATCTGTTAAGAGGGGCTTCCCTGGTGGTGCAGTGGTTGAGAGCCCACCTGCCAATGCAGGGGATGTGGGTTCGAGCCCTGGTCTGGGAAGATCCCACATGCTGCAGATCAGCTGGGCCCGTGTGCCACAGATGCTGAGCCTGTGCTCTTGAGCCCCTGAGCCGCAACGACTTAGCCCTCAGGCCTAGAGCCCGTGCTCCACAACAAGAGAAGCCACCTCAATGAGAGGCCCGCCCACTGCAACGAAAAGTAGCCCCCGCTCGCTGTAACTAGAGGAAGCCCGTGAGCAGCAACGAAGACCCAATGCAGCCAAAGATAAATAAATAAAATAAATTAATTTTTAAAAATCTGTTAAGAGGGTAGATCTCATGTTAACTGTTCTTTCACAATAAAAAATATATATTTAAAATATATATATATGGCTAATATAGGGGGTTATTTTTTCTTCCAAAAATATTAGAAACTATACTTTTAGTTGTATTTAATGTTCAAAGAAAAATCCTGAGTTTCTGAATCAAATATATGATGTACACCAATGCTTTCCAATCATTTTTAGAGCAACAGGACATTTTTAAAAACATAAAACAGAAGTATTTGTGTAAAGTGATATTTATTATAATTTTAAATTATTTGTTATTTATATGAGCTA
Organism: Neophocaena asiaeorientalis asiaeorientalis; assembly: GCF_003031525.2. Classification (NCBI taxonomy): domain Eukaryota; kingdom Metazoa; phylum Chordata; class Mammalia; order Artiodactyla; family Phocoenidae; genus Neophocaena; species Neophocaena asiaeorientalis. The sequence goes on from NW_020172627.1 coordinate 4,251,473, forward strand.
TAGGAAACTAAACAGATAAATCTACAGAAGAATTCTGCTTAAAATCCTTTCATTTTATGTTTTTTTTTAAATCACAAAATTCAGAGTTAAATATCAAATGAAGGTTTCAATGAATTTTTTCTTAATGATTAGAAAACGGATCTCAAGTGTGAAAACCAAGTGAGATTCTCTTAAAGATAATGCTCAGCATGAGTAGAAGGAACAAGTTGTTGGAGCTCACAGTCTCTATATTTGAAGAGATGGTCAAACATGATCAGATAGAGGTGGGCACCTATCCAAGGGTGAGTCTTAAAAGCATGTGTGGTAAGTGCTTGAAGGCTTAACCATACCCAGTCCATCCCCTACTGTTAAAGAGCACAGTCATTTTTGCATGCTTAGATGTAACTGCCTCATGGCCTAAAACCAGAATAGGATTTCTACCGGACATCTTGGCTGGTCATTTAGGGCCAGGATAAGGCCCATCATCAGACATTGACCCATGTATTTCATTGTAAGAGGAAAAAAATGCAGATTAGCACATTTTTTATTGATCATAGAAGATTCTGCATCTTTTAGTATGAGGGCCAAAATAGAGCTATTTTGCCTTAGAGTTCTTTTTATTGGAAGCATTTGATTAATATTGCTATGAGGAGTTGGTTTCACAGTCTCTACCTGCTAACCATTAAAATCTTTTGGTTTAGTTCTCTTAATATGCTTCCTGGTTAACAGCTTACATCTTCTCCAGAAAAATCTCTATCTTTAACATAAGCAGGTTGGAATAGACATGGGCTCTCATTTACTCTGAGTTTAATAGGAGCTTATTTTTACGTAAATTTTCAACCATTTTATGAGTTTTCTATGTGTACATTTTAACTATCTCTGACAGTTTCAGCTCTGTATTCTCCCAAAACTTCCTTGCTGTCATCAGCTATTGTAGAAGAGTCATTAGTGTCTACTGCCTACATGCACCATATTTCTCTGCTTTGGGCTGAAGATTTGTATACATTTCAAACTTGAAATTTATTATTCTTAAACTCATTTCATATAGGACAATTTTTCTGCTTGAAAATTTGACAAAATTTTTTATGAATTTTGCAATATTTTCATAGCTTTCTGATTTTCTAATACATGTATATATTTTCCTCTTTTTCTAGATTAAACAGCAGATTTTATACTAGCATTTGCTTTGTATGTTCTTTTTTTAATACATCATTATTGGAGTATAATTGTTTCACAATACTGTGTTAGTTTCTGTTGTACAACAAAAGTGAATCAACCATATGCATACGTATATCCCCATATCCCCTCGCTCTTGAGCCTCCCTCCCACCCTCTCTATCCCACCCGCTAGGTCATCACAAAGCACCGAGCTGATCTCCCTGTGCTATGCTGCTGCTTCCCACTAGCTAACTATTTTACATGTGGTAGTGTATATATGTCAATGCTACTCTCACTTTGCCCTACCTTCCCCTTCCCCCTCCCCATGTCCTCAAGTCCATTGTCTATGTCTGCATCTTTATTCCTGTCCTGCCCCTAGGTTCATCGGTACCATTTTTTTTTTGTAGATTCCATATATATGCATTAGCATACGGTATTTGTTTTCTCTTTCTGAGTTACTTCACTCTGTATGAAAGACTCTAGGTCTATCCACCTCACTATAAATAACTCAATTTTGTTTCTATGGCTAATATTCCATTGTATATATGTGCCACATCTTCTTTGTATTTTCAAGTCTTGTTATGGCATCTTTAAGCCCCAGAACTTCATCAGAGTGTATATATTTTTTTAATCCTAGGTTCCTTTTTTTGTTTTCATTATTCATTCAGAACCTGGCACTCTAAGACCTTTCTATATTCCTTTTGAGATAGTTTCAAAGTTATTGTCGTTCAGTGCACCAGTGTCAGCTGGTATCTTTCACATTCTGTCTGGAAATTTCCTAGCTAGTGACAAATTCATTAGGTACGTTTCCTATTTGTACATTTTCTAAGTGAAGGAAATCACTGCAGAAAGCAGTACTGCAAACTTTCCACTATTACAGTAACAAGTATCCCATATTCTTTAGCTTCCACTACCATTTGTTGCTTGCTTACTTGTATTCCCTCATGAACATAAAGGACCTTTATGTTTCGGCAAACATTCACCCATGTTCTATTTTCTTCTGATACCTGAATTCAAATCAATATCATATGTTCAGGAACGAAATTATTTTTCAGTTAGTATATGATATATAACAAACAAGCCCAAAACTTAGCAGGTTAAAAAAAAAAAGAATAATCTTTTTATTATTTTTCATGACTTTTGTAGGTCAAAAATTTGGAAGGTGATCAGATGGGCAGTTCAGGTTCAAGGTTTCACATGTGATTACATTCGGATAGTGACTGGTTGAAACAGCAGAGGACTGGAGCAGCTAGATACTGTTCAGGCAGTCTCTTTTCATGTAGTTTCGAGGTCATTCCATATGGTCTCTCCACATTCACTAGTTTGGGCTTCTTCCCAGAATGGCAGCTGCAGGGCAGTTGTACTTCCTACACGGTAGCTGGCTTCTCTCAGGGCCATTGTTCCGAGAGAATCAGGCTGTAGGTATATATTACTTTCAGAAGTCAATCATGGCATCACTTATGCCATCCTTCATTGAATGAGGTGGTCACAAAATCTCCCCAGGTACAAGAATAGGGGAATAAACTCAACACTCAGTGGGAGCAATATCAAGGTCTCATTGTAAGAAGAACATGTAGAATGGGATATATTTTTGGAAACATCTTTAAGAAATTCATTCTGCTAAAGGCTTTAGCCAAAATATAGGAACAGTTTTACATATTTAATGTACTCTTAAATTTACGTTAATCAAAAATTAAGCTCTTCTAGGACATCCGTGGTGGCACAGTGGTTAAGAATCCACCTGCCAATGTAGGGGACATAGGTTCGAGCCCTGGTCCAGGAAGATCCCACATGTCGTGGAGCAACTAAGCCCACAGGCCACAACTACTGAGCCTGTGTGCCGCAACTACTGAAGCCCGCGCACCTAGAGCCCGTGCTCCACAACAAGGGAAGCCACTGCAATGAGAAGCCCGTGCACCGCAACAAAGAGTAGCCCCCGCTCACTGCAACTAGAGAAAACCTGCGTGCAGCAACCAAGACCCAACGCAGCCAAAATAATAATAAAAATTAAGCTGTTCTAAAATGAGTGTTATGGACCGAATTGTGAACCCCCAAAATTCACGTTGTGGAAGCCCTAACCCTCAATGTGACCTTATTGGAGATAGGGTCTTTAAGCAGGTAATTAATGTCAAATAAGATCATAAGGGTAATGTCCTAATTTGAGAAAATAAACTTCTGTTTAAGCCACTCAGTCTGTGGTATCTTATTATGGCAGTGCAAGATAACAAATACAGAAAGCAAAGTGTATAATTGTTTTTTAGTTTAAAAGGTGGAAAATACGTCTTTTCATGTCACTCTCTTGGAGCTCAACTTTATCAAATAAAGTTCTCTGAAGTCATGCAATAAAGAGATATGTTCAATTGTATTTAATTCCTTTTAACCCATTTATTCCCAAACTCATCTGTGCACCAAGTAGATGTCTTTTCATGTCACTCTCTTGGAGCTCACAATGCAGTTTATCAAATAAAGTTCTCTGAAGTCATGCAATAAAGAGATATGTTCAATTGTATTTAATTCCTTTTAACCCATTTATTCCCAAACTCATCTGTGCACCAAGTAGCCCCCTTTTCCCCCCTGATGCTTGTGTTGCATCTTGTGGAATAAAGTAGTTTTCTGCAGGATGGCATTTTAATAAAAATTGAGGACATTCATTTATATTGGATTTTCTACTTAAAGAAAATGCAGTCTACTCCTGAAATATCTCTTTCTTAGTTACCTAAATGATGATAACATCCAAGTGGTGGTCACATTAATTTATACTATTTAGCTTTACCCTAGGACTTTTACATATATTGTGGAAAAAGTGAATTAAAGAGACAAATTAGTAAAGAATTAATATATCCTCTTAACCTGTCTCCAGGAGACATTTATTGAATGCCTATTATCAGCTACACACTGTCCTAAACATGCACTTGATGGATAAATTAACATCTTCAAGGATTTTATAGCTAGAAGAGGAAGAGAGCTTTGTAAAAAAAACCAAACAACAAAACTTAAGAGCTATATACTACCATTTGTTTGGCTCTCAGAGTAATGATAATAATTACAGTAGGCATTTATTGGAAACATACTGTGTTCCAAGTACAGTGCTAAGTATCTCAAAGTATATCATCCATTTAAAAGTCACAACAATCAACCATATGTTAGAGATAATACTGTAATCATTTTTGCTTGAATTAAGAAGCTCAAGGTCAAAAAATTTAAGCAATTTGCCTGATAAGTGAGACACTTCTGATAATCAGTACAGTGAGGTTGAGGGGAAGATGCTTTGATTCGATTTTTTTATGAATGAGCAGGTTTGTGCAGAACAGGACAATGCAGAATAAGGTTCTCCTCAGAGAGGAAGCAGTGTTGACAATATCATGAGGGAGTGTTAAGACATAAGCCATCTGAAGACTGCAAGTGGTGTGGTGTGACTCTCAACATTTTCAGCTGGGTAAAGAGAGGGTCTCACTCAATCTTAGCATTCTCAAGACTGTTCATCTGAGCTACAACAAAAGAAAGAACAAGTACTAAAAAAACCTTCTCTTTTCAGTAAAAAACTATATAAGCCAGTAGTTCTTGAGAGGGGTTGTTTAGCTCCCTAAGGGACATTTTTGAAGTATTTTATTTCAAAGATTGTTGGACATTACTGGCATTTGCTGTGTAGGGACTGGGGATATTAGACAACTGGCAATGTGCAAGGAAATCCCACACAAGAGAGAGTTTTCCTGAGTCCAGGGACGTTTCCAAAGTTCCCTGGGATATTCATTCAGGGGGAGTACTTGTTTAAAAGTATATAAAATCTAACTCCATAATATATATAAACCAAAGATTTGCTTTTCTCAGGTTTACTACACATTAAACTTTTACAATTAAAAGACCTCAGTGTGAATCAATAGAGATTACACTTTAATTTGTCGAAAACCAGAGTCAGAGACACTCCAAATTTAGAAAATCACATCACTAATGGCAACACTGAATATTTTGTTTGGTCACCAATATAGTGCATACATCTGCATTTGTGGCTCTTATACCAGATGTGATTCCGTGTATAGGATAAATATCTGACTACTTTGTTATGACTTCTACAGTTGTATCTGTAAATGTGCAAAATTAAATACATGTTATTTTATTATCAATTAATTTTCTCATTCTTTTTAGACTAAGTTTCAAGCATTGCAGCTAGTTTTTTAAAATATGAATATAGATATTTCACTATTCTCAATTTCAATTTAAGGTTATAAAGGGGGAGTTGTGTGTGTGTGTGTACAGAGTGAGGCAGCATTAGATATGGTAGAGAACCATAGATACTGTCTTAGCATAGATTCAATATGGAAGACAGAATTTATACATCTTTTTCTCCATGGGTTTGCTATATATCTATTTAAAAATTCTCATTTTTCTAAACTTTCTTCTACTTATAGGAGTCAGGTTATATTTCTAACCATTAAATTGTAAACAGGATTGCTGAATAAGATTTCTGAAAAAGCTTTTTGACAAGGGATTGTCTCTGTTCATATGCTTCTTTTGTCTTTCCACTGTACTGCTTTGTTTTCTTTCTGCCTGGAATGATACCCAGAAATGTAGCAGAAATAGGACAAGTATGATGTAGAAAAGCCAAGTGATAATACTAATGGAGGAGAAAAAGGAGAAGGGATATTGGTTCACAAGATTATCATGGAATCACTATACCTGCCTATATCTTGACATCTTAAGTGAAATCAGTAAACTTATTTAAGTTATTGTTTGGTGGATTTTTTGTTGCTTATATCGTAACATAGTATTAACTGATACAGAATTAGGGTTTGGAAGTAGAGTACTGCAAGTAACAGAACTTAAAATGCAGAATTGCCATGGTTAAAGAGGATGTGTGGTGAGGACACAGATATTGTCATCTAGAATGCTAGTGGGCCTTGTTTTATACTAGCCAAAATTTGGGCAAAATTTCATATGCAGTTCTGCATGACATCGACCACATTTTGATCAAGCGTTGGGAAAATAAAAATTCAGAGTGTTGACTTGTTTTTGTAAATTTTTACTGATTTTGAAAAAGGAAATGGTGATGTTAGATCAGAGCTATCCATTTCACTAGCCCAGAGAGACGAAAACTTCATTTGCTAAGGGAAGAAAGGTCTCATGGACGGGAGAATAACATACACTGTCATATATATAAATTTATGTAATTTATAGCTTGCCTGGTTGAAAAATGATTTTAATCACCAAGCAATAATATCTGTAAGAGGGGGTCAGAAGCAGCAGCCTTAACAGGTGATAAGATTGTAGCCTGAAATGTTTTCCATGAAATGTTTCACTAAGAATTATCTGAAAAATAATAGGGCACTAGCAAAGATCAGATTAAAGGTTCCATTAGAGCCCAGTCTCTGAATTTCCTCAAGGCAGTGCCATTCTTTTAAGGATAGTATCCTGGGGAGAACAGAACAATCACTAGTTTATCACTTTATCTAATCAAAACCTGTGGAAGAAACACAAGAAACTATCCACAAAAATTTTTTTTTGTTGAAGAATCCTTAGGATGACCAACAATAGCCTGTAACTGTCCAAGGAAGTTCAACCTTCAATTAGCAGAGAATCCTGATTTACTGGTATTTCCAATAGAAAATTTCAATGTTCCCAACTTGGCTTTCATCTAAAAGAGATGTTACTTGTTTAGCCTAGTAACAGTCAAGGAGTGATTTCAACCATATATTAGCTAGAACATAATAAATTTTTTCATATAATTTCTAGTCCCCTTTCAGATATTCTCCATTGCTTGCCTTCCACACAATAATGTGTGTTCCTGAGACTCTTCACTCATTATTAGGAAAATCACTCAGTAGAATTTTGAGCTCTGTTTCATGTAGATGCTATTCACTTTGGTTAAGTCAGTTTCCATCTCATTGTCTTACTTTCTTCATCTTTGCTTCTCAAATTACAGTTCAAGTACTTACAGGGATATGAGATAAGGTATTAAGTAAGGTATTAAGCCATAGGAGACTCAAATGCTTATTAATTTTTTTTGTTTTTGTTTTTTTGTTTTTTGTTTTTTGTTTTTTGTTTTTTTCTCCGACACAGGCCACTCACTGCTGTGGCCTCTCCCATTGCAGAGCACAGGCTCCGGACATGCAGGCTCAGCGGCCATGGCTCACGGGCCCAGCCGCTCGGCGGCATGTGGGATCTTCCCGGACCGGGGCACGAACCTGCATCCCCTGCATCGGCAGGCGGACTCTCAACCACTGCGCCACCAGGGAAGCCCGCTTATTAATTTTAAACAAATAATTATTATAAATAAAAAGACATAACAAATTCTATGACTTCATGCATTAAGTTGCCAAAATAAAGAAACCAATGGATTGTTGAGGAAAATTTTCACATCCTGATCCAAGATCAATTAATGGAAAAGGGACATTATTTTTTATTCACAGCACACCCATATATTAACATAATTTCTGATTTCTCTTATCAATTTCCCTTCTTATTTGGGAGTGCCAAAGGTTAAGAGATATATATTTGTCATTTTCAGTTACTTCTTGAGCTAATTATTACATTGGAAGAGCAGAGGGAATCTACAAAGTGCTTCACCTTTAGATAACATTTCCTCTCAGCTGAAAGTACCTTTAATACATCAGTCCCTGTGCTCCTATGTCAATATGTTACCTGTTGTTATCTGGAACAACTTAAAGAGTCCATGCTAGGCAGGTTTGTCTACAAATGTTTAACTGGAAGGCAACTGAATGATCGATATTCTCATTTCTTCATCCTGCAGCTACAGAACATGTATAAACAGGGAATAGCTGGGAGATGGGAGTACATCCCTGGCAACACTGACTCAACGTATTAGAAACCTGTAAGGGCTTGTCAGCCATCATCTGGACCAGTCTCCTAACACTGGACAGATGAATGACCAAAGATACTATAAAAGTGGCTGTCTATTGTATGTAAGATTATATTCTCAACACTTTTGAGTATTCTTGGGATCTATAATCATTATCAGAAATTCTAAACCTGAGGATAAACTAAGGTAGTAATTTTGATTTTACTCTAATTTCCAGGCAGCATCCCTGCCAGATAAATAATATCAAATAGATTGTAACTGGAAGGACTTTAACTTGCTATCCCTAGTGTCTGGCATGTAACAAGCACTTAATAAAAATTTGTAATGGTGACAGGATGTATCTACTTATGTAAATAATAGCTGTTGGTATCACAGGTATGTGTGAACTGTGACAGAATTTTCCTTGTGTATTTATGAGACTCAAGGGATAAATTAAATTAAAAACAAGCTCATATGAATGACGTAAGGTAATAAACGTCCTAATGGAATATTTTCCTCCAGTAACTGACTTGTCTTTTTGTTTTGTTTGTTTTAATTTTATTTACTATTTAGGTTACAAAACTGAGTAATCACACTGAGAAAGTCACTGGACAAGACAGGCCTGAACTGCCTGCCTTTGGTCACTTATTAATAACAAATAGTATTTTCTATGTCTTTATTTATCTTATAATTTTCTGCTGAGCATGTAAAGCATCAGAATGACAATTCAGTGAAATTACAAAACATGGAAAAGGTCAAAGATATATAATCTAGTATTACCTTTCAGAGAACATGAGACCCTGAAATTCTGAAACCTAATTCCTGTGACAAAGCTTGTAAAAGGAAGAGAAAAACAGAAAACCATAAATCAGGCCCCCTGCCACTGTCTAGAGCAAGAGGAACCATAACAACTTAATCTGTTTGAGTTACAAAGTCAGGAATGTAATCTCTAACTCAGATTTATAATCAGGATTGAGTTTAGTTCCCTTCAAATAAAGAATTTTATGTGGGTACTTTTTTAATAAGCTTTGTATCACCTGCATGTTATTGTTTTAAAGGTGATGCTTTAAAAATAGTCTCTGAGCTTTAATGTAGTTTAAAATATATTAAATTTGCCTATAGAAACATAGCTGATTAATTATATAAACTACCATCCATACGAAAAATTCTCCAATTATCCCATTAATATCTTTTATAACATTTTGCTCTAGTCACACATTGCATTTTTCTAAATTTATTTTTATTGAATTAAAATGTTGAATTACAATGTTGTGTTAATTACTGCTGTACAGCAAAGTAACTCAGTTATACATATATATACCTTCTTTTTAATATTCTTTTCCATTATGGTTTATCACAGGATATTGAATATAGTTCCCTGTGCTATACAGTAGGACCTTATTGTTTATCCATTCTATATATACCAGTTTGCCTCTGTTAATTCCAAACTCCCAATCCATCCCTCCCCCACACCCCTCCCCCTTGGCAACCACCAGTCTATTCTCTATGTCCCTGATTGTTTCTGTTTCATACATAGGTTCATTTGTGTCATATTTTAGACTCCACATATAAGTGATATCATATGGTATTTGTCTTTCTCTTTCTGACTTCACTTAGAATGATAATCTCTAGTTGCATCCATGTTGCTGCACATGACATTATTTCCTTCTTTTTATGGCTTAGTAGTATTCCATTGTATATATATGTACCACATCTTCTTATCCATTCATCTATCGATGGACGTATAGGTTGTTTCCATGTTTTGGCTATTGTGAATAGTGCTGCTATGAACACAGGGTGCACGCATCTTTTTGAATTATATTTTTGTCCAGTTATATTCCCAGGAATGGGATTGCTGGATCATATGGTAAATCTAATTTTAGTTTTCTGAGGAACCTCAGCACTGTTTTCCATAGTGGCTGCACCAACTTACATTCCCACCAACAGTGTAGGAGAGTTCCCTTTTCTTCACACCCTCTCCAGTATTTGTTATTTGTATGCTTTTTAATGATGGCCCTTCTGACCGGCGTGAGGTAGTACCTCACTGTAGTTTTGATTTGCATTTCTCTAATAATTAGCAATGTTGAGCATCTTTTCATGTCACACATTGCATTTAATTGTCATAATCCTTTAGTTACTTTTTTTTAGGTCTCAATTTTATTTTCTGTAAAATGGATACAAGGATAATAACAATTACAATAAAAATAATAGTATCTACCTTCTATTGTTATGAGGATTAAATGAGAAAGAACCCTTAGTGATATGCCTGTCACAAGGAAACATTCAAGAAGTCTTAGCAATTACTAACAATCCCTAATTGAGTATTACATCTTGCATAAGACAGCAATTCACAAAGACATTAACATGATCCCACCAAGCAAAAGTCTGAGTAATCCTTCTTCCTCTGATGGCACCAATTCCAGTCGATGCTGTCAGTCCCCACTCCACAGGAGGATCGTGAGATGATTCTTTATAAAACTAGTAAATGAAACATCAGGTATCTAGTGACAAGAGCTTGCCTCTAAGGGTTACAAACACTGATAAATCAATAAATAGCACTGGAAAGGTATTGTGATGGATACTGCTAGTTTCAAAATTAATCATGTTAATGTTATTTAATAACAATGATGATTTGATTCTCACTGTTGGTTAAATTTCTGAGTGAAACATTCCTCTCTCAAGACTATATTACCCACCACTCAGAGCTTTGGAATAGCAATATTTTATGTTATTATTAGCCTGTTCATTATCTATTGGCTGCTGTAGAAAATAGCAGCCTCTGTAATGGCCACAGACTAAGTTCGGCCTGTTTGTGTCAAAAGGATTTTGAATTATACCTTCCCTCTAGCTTCTGCTCCCACCCTGCCATAACTTGCTGCCACAAAGTAGAAGAGGCAGAAATATTTTTCTGACTGGTGTTGCAAGATATACTTAGTCTAGAACAAAATGAAACTTTCATTTATATGAGCTGAAAAAAAATAAACAAAAAACACAAAGCAAAAAGTTTTCATCTTATTTCTCTTACTTCTTTACTCAATGACCTGGTTTTTCAGTTTTCTTAATCTACCACCTAATTGTTTTCATTTCAAATTGTATGATTAGGAGTAGGATGGCTGTTTAATTTTTTTCCAAATTAGAATACTTTTGAGAGTGAAATGGGGTGCTGTGAGTAATTGTAGAGCAGGTGTAACTATGCCTGATGTGGGAAAACCAGGACATTGGATCACCTGTACCTGAGGAACTACGTTCCAGTGTTTGACAGTGTGCACATACTGTATTCAGAATTCTTTTAAAGCTCGCTTCCTTGACTCATCTACTTATTGTACCTGCTAAACAGGTAAGAGGCTGCCTGTTGTCGCAACTCGCGCTGGAACTGAAAAACTAGTCAAGAGGAGTTCAGGACCATTACTTAATCTATTTATCACTCCAAAGAAAGAAAACACCTTTCCTTTGATACTTCAAGTCATTGCAACATATTATCGAAGCAGCATTAAGGGTGCCCTAATACCATTTCTTTTGAATACTGACAGTGTGACTAGGTCTAGTGACATTCCCTTTCAGACATTTAATCTGACAAACATGCACCTTTTTACCATCTTTATTGGAGTATAATTGCTTTACAATGGTGTGTTAGTTTCTGCTTTATAACAAAGTGAATCAGCTATACATATACATACATCCCCATATCTCCTCCCTCTTGCGACTCCCTCCCACCCTCCCTATCCCATCCTTCTAGGTGGTCACAAAGCACCGAGCTGATCTCCCTGTGTTATGCGGCTGCTTCCCACTAGCTATCTATTTGACATTTGGTAGTGTATATAAGTCCATGCCACTCTCTCACTTCATCCCAGCTTGCCCTTCCCCCTCACCTCATCCTCAAGTCCATTCTCTACGTCTGCGTCTTTATTACTGTCCTGCCCCTAGGTTCTTCAGAACTTTTTTTTTTTTTTAGATTCCATATATATGTGTTAGCATACAGTATTTGTTTTTCTCCTTCTGACTTCCTTCAGTCTGTAGGACACACTGTAGGTCCATCCACCTCACTACAAAAATCTCAGTTTTGTTTCTTTTTATGGCTGAGTAATATTCCATTGTATATATGGGCCACATATTCTTTATCCATTCATCCGTCGATGGACACTTAGGTTGCTTCCATGTCCTGGCGATTGTAAATAGAGCTGCAGTGAACATTGTGGTACATGACCCTTTTGAATTATGGATTTCTCAGAGTATATGCACAGTAGTGGGATTGCTGGGTCATATGGTAGTTCTATTTTTAGTTTTTTAAGGAACCTCCATACTGTTCTCCATAGTGGCTGTATCAATTTACATTCCCACCAACAGTGCAAGAGGATCCTCTTTTCTCCACACCCTCTCCAGCATTTATTGTTTGTACATTTTTTGATGATGGCTATTCTGACTGGTATGAGGTGATACCTCATTGCAGTTTTGATTAGCATTTCTCTAATGATTAGGGATTTGAGCATCCTTTCATGTGTTTGTTGGCAATTTGTATATCTTCTTTGGAGAAATGTCTATTTAGGTCTTCTGCCCATTTTTGGATTGGGCTGTTTGTTTTTTTAATATTGAGCTGCATGAACTGCTTGTAATTTTTGGAGATTAATCCTTTGTCAGTTGCTTCATTTGCAAATATTTTCTCCCATTCTGAGGGTTGTCTTTTCATCTTGTTTATGGTTTCCTTTGCTGTGCAAAAGCTTTTAAGTTTCATTAGGTCCCATTTGTTTATTTTTGTTTTTATTTCCATTTCTCTAGGAGGTGGGTCAAAAAGGATCTTGCTGTGATTTATGTCATAGAGTGTTCTGCCTATGTTTTCCTCTAAGAGTTTGATAGTGTCTGGCCTTACATTTAGGTCTTTAATCCATTTTGAGTTTATTTTTGTGTATGGTGTTAGGGAGTGTTCTAATCTCATTCTTTTACATGTAGCTGTCCAGTTTTCCCAGCACCACTTATTGAAGAGGCTGTCTTTTCTCCATTGTATATTCTTGCCTCCTTTATCAAAGATAAGGTGACCATAGGAGTGTGGGTTAATCTCTGGGCTTTCTACCCTGTTCCATTGATCGATATTTCTGTTTTTGTGCCAGTACCATACTCTCTTGATTACTGTAGCTTTGTAGTATTGTCTGAAGTCAGGGAGCCTGATTGCTTCAGCTCTGTTTTTCTTTCTCAAGATTGCTTTGGCTATTCGGGGTCTTTTGTGTTTCCATACAAATTGTGAAATTTTTTGTTCTAGTTCTGTGAAAAATGCCAGTGGTAGTTTGATAGGGATTGCATTGAATCTGTAGATTGCTTTGGGTAGTAGAGTCATTTTCACAATGTTGATTCTTCCAATCCAAGAACATGGTATATCTCTCCATCTATTTGTATCATCTTTAATTTCTTTCATCAGTGTCTTATAATTTTCTGCATACAGGTCTTTTGTCTCCTTAGGTAGGTTTATTCCTAGATATTTTATTCTTTTTGTTGCAATGGTAAATGGGAGTGTTTTCTTGATTTCACTTTCAGATTTTTCATCATTAGTATATAGGAATGCCAGAGATTTCTGTGCATTAATTTTGTATCCTGCTACTTTACCAAATTCATTGATTAGCTCTAGTAGTTTTCTGGTAGCATCTTTAGGATTCTCTATGTATAGTATCATGTCATCTGCAAACAATGACAGTTTTATTTCTTTGCTGATTTGGATTCCTTTTATTTCTTTTTCTTCTCAGATTGCTGTGGCTAAAACTTCCAAAACTGTGTTGAATAATAGTGGTGAGAGTGGACAACCCTGTCTTGTTCCTGATCTTAGAGGAAATGGTTTCAGTTTTTCACCATTGAAAATGATGTTGGCTGTGAGATTGTCATATATGGCCTTTATTATGTTGAGGTAAGTTCCCTCTATGCCTAGTTTCTGGAGGGTTTTTATCATAATTGAGTGTTGAATATTGTCAAAAGCTTTTTCTGCATCTATTGAGATGACCATATGGTTTTTATTCTTCAATTTGTTAATATGGTATATCACGTAAATTGATTTGCAAATGTTGAAGAATCCTTGCATTCTTGGGATAAATCCCACTTGATCATGGTGTATGATCCTTTTAATGTGCTGGTGGTTTCTGTTTGCTAGTATTTTTTTCCCCCCCTCAGTACGTGGGCCTTTTACTGTTGTGGCCTCTCCCGTTGTGGAGCACATGCTCCAGACGTGCAGGCTCAGCGGCCATGGCTCACGGGCCCAGCTGCTCCGCGGCATGTGGGATCCTCCCGGACCTGGGCACGAACCCGTGTCCCCTGCATCAGCAGGCAGACTCTCAACCACTGCGCCACCAGGGAAGGCCTGTTTGCTAGTATTTTGTTGAGGAATTTTGCATCTATGTTCATCAGTGATATTGGCCAGTAGTTTTCTTTCTTTGTGACATTTTTGTCTTGTTTTGGTAGCACGGTGATGGTGGCCTTGTACAATGAGTTTGGGAGTGTGCCTCCCTCTGCTATATTTTGGAAGAGTTTGAGAAGGATAGGTGTTAGTTCTTCTCTAAATGTTTCATAGAATTCACAGTGCAGCCATCTGGTCCTGGGCTTTTGTTTGTTGGAAGATTTCTAATCACAGTCTCAATTTCAGTGCTTGTGATTGGTCTGTTTATATTTTCTATTTCTTCCTGGTTCAGTCTCAGAATGTTCTGCTTTAGTAAGAATTTGTCCATTTCTTCCAGGTTGTCCATTTTATTAGCATATAGTTGATTGTAGTAATCTCTCATGATCTTTTGTATTTCTGCAGTGTCAGTTGTTACTTCTCCTTTTTCATTTCTAATTCTATTGATTTGAGTCTTCTCCCTTTTTTTCTTGATGAGTCTGGCTAATGGTTTATCAATTTTGTTTATCTTCTCAAAGAACCAGCTTTTAGTTGTATTGATCTTTGCTATTATTTCCTTCATTTCTTTTTCATTTATTTCTGATCAGATCTTTATTTCTTTCCTTCTGCTAACTTTGGGGTTTTTTTGTTCTTCTTTCTCTAATTGCTTTAGCTGTAAGGTTAGGTTGTTTATTTGAGACGTTTCTTGTTTCCTGAGGTGGGAGTGTATTGCTATAAACTTCCCTCTTAGGACTGCTTTTGGTGCATTCCATAGGTTTTGGGTCACCGTGTTTTCATTGTCATTTGTTTCTAGGTATTTTTTGATTTCCTCTTTGTTTTCTTCAGTGATCTCTTGATTATTTAGTAGTGTATTATTTAGCCTCCATGTGTTTGTATATTTTACAGATTTTGTCATGTAATTGATATCTAGTCTCATAGCATTGTGGTCAGAAAATATACTTGATATGATTTCAATTTTCTTAAATTTACCAAGGCTTGGCTTGTGATCCAAGATATGATCTATCCTGGAAAATGGTCCAAGAGCACTTGAGAAGAAAGTGTTGTTTTTGGATGGAATGTCCTATAAATATCAGTTAAGTCCATCTTGTTTAATGTATCATTTAAAGCTTCTGTTTTCTTATTTATTTTGATTTTGAATGATCTGTCCATTGGTGAAAGTAGGGTGTTAAAGTCCCCTACTATGATTGTGTTACTGTCAATTTCCCCTTTTATGGCTGTTAGCACTTGCCTTATGTATTGAGGTGCTCCTATATTGGGTACATAAATATTTACAATTGTTATATTTTCTTCTGGAATTGATCCCTTGATCATTATATAGTATCCTTCTTTGTCTATTGTAACAGTCTTTATTTTAAAGTATATTTTGTCTGATATGAGAATTGCTACTCCAGCTTTCTTCTGATTTCCATTTGCATAGAATATCTTTTTTTATCCACTCACTTTCAGTCTGTATGTGTCCCTAGGTCTGAAGTGGGTCTCTTGTAGACAGCATATATATGGGTCTTGTTTTTGTATACCTTCAGTCAGTCTGTGTCTTTTGGTTGTAACATTTAATCCATTTACATTTAAGGTAGTTATTGATATGTATGTTCCTATTACCATTTTCTTAATTGTTTTCAATTTGTTATTGTAGGTCTTTTCCTTCTCTTGTATTTCCTGCCTAGAGAAGTTCCTTTAGCATTTGATGTAAAGCTGCTTTGGTGGTGCTGAATTCTCTTAGCTTTTGCTTGTCTGTAAATGTTTTAATTTCTCCATCGAATCTGAATGAGATCCTTGCTGTTACAGCAATCTTTTTTCTAGATTTTTCCCTTTCATAACTTTTAATATGTCCTGCCACCCCCATCTGGCTGGCAGACTTTCTGCTGAAAGATCAGCTATTAACCTTATGGGGATTCTCTTGTATGTTATTTTTTGTTTTTCCCTTGCTACTTTTAATATTTTTTCTTTATAATTAATTTTTGATAGTTTGATTAGTATGTGTCTTGGCATGTTTTCCCTTGTATTTATCCTGTATGGGACTCGCTTTCTGTTTCTATTCTTCTTCTGGGACTCCTGTCATTCAAATGTTGGTGCATTTAATGTTGTCCAAGAGGTCTCTGAGACTGTCCTCAATTCTTTTCATTCTTTTTTCTTTATTCCTCTCTACGGTAGTTATTTCCACTATTTTATCTCCTAGGTCACTTATCCGTCCTTCTGCCTCAGTTATTCTGCTATTGATTCCTTCTAAAGAATTTTTTATTTCATCTATTGTGTTGTTCATCATTTTTTGTTTGCTCATTAGTTCTGCTAGGTTCTTGTTAAACATTTATTTTCTACATTCTATTTCCAAGATTTTGTATCATCTTTACTATCATTACTCTGAATTATTTTTCAGGTAGACTGCCTACTTACTCTTCATTTGTTTGTTCTGGTGGGTTTTTACCTTGCTCCTTCATCTGCTGTGTGTTTCTCTGTCTTCTCATTTAGCTCAACTTACTGTGTTTGGCGTCTCCTTTTCCTAGGTTGCAGGTTCATAGTTCCCATTGTTTTTGTTGTCTGTCCCCAGTGGCTAAGGTTGGTTCAGTGGGTTGTGTAGGCTTTCTGGTGGAGGGGACTACTGCCTGCGTTCTGGAGAATGAGCCTGGATCTTGTCTTTCTGATGGGCAGGCCTGCATCTGGTGATGTGTTTTGGGGTGTCTGTAACCTTATGATTTTAGGCAGCCTCTCTGCTAATGGGTGGGGTTGTATTCCTGTCTTGCTAGTTGTTTTTCATAGGGTGTCCAACACTGTAGCTTGCTGGTCATTGAGTGGAAATGGGTCTTAGTGTTGAGACAGAGATCTCTGGGAGATCTTTTGCCATTTGATATTATGTGGAGCTGGGAGGTCTCTGGTGGACAAATGTCCTGAACTCGGCTCTCCTACCTCAGAGGCACAAGCCTGACACCATGCCAGAGCACCAAAACCCTGTCAGCCATATGGCTCAG
>NW_020172627.1:4268954-4270410 GCF_003031525.2 Neophocaena asiaeorientalis asiaeorientalis
AGGGGGGGGGGGCGGAAGGAGAGAAAAAAATAAGATGTTATTAAAATTTTTTAAATTATTAAGAATAAAAAAATTTTTAAGTAATAAAAAGAAAGAAGAGAGCAACGAAATCAAAAAACAAATCCACCAACAATAAGCACTAAAAGCTATACTAAAAAACAAAGAAACAAAAAATGGACAAACAGAACCCTAGGGCAAATGGTAAAAGCAAAGCTATAGAGACAAACTCACACAAAGAAGCATACACATACACATTCACAAAATGAGAAAAGGAAAAATATATATATATCTATATATATTTAAAAAAGGAAGAGAGCAACCAAATCAATAAACAGATCAACCAATGATAAGCTCGAAATACTAAACTAAGATAAACATAAAACCAGAAACAAATTAGATGCAGAAAGCAAACCGCAAGTCTCCTCTTGCTCCAAAGTCCACTGCCTCAATTTTGGGATGATTCACTGGCTATTCATCTAATCCAGAGATGCAGGGTATATCAAGTTGATTGTGGAGATTTAATTCGCTGCTTCTGGGGCTACTGGGAGAAATTTCCCTTTCTCTTCTTTGTTCTCACAGCTCCTGGGGTTCAGCTTTGGATTTGGCCCCACCTCTGTGTGTAGGTCACCTGAGGCTGTTCTTTGCTCAGACAGGACGGGGTTAAAGTAGTAGCTAATTCGGGGGCTCTGGTTCACTCAGGCCGGGGGGAAGGAGGGGTACAGAATGCGGGGTGAGCCTGTGGTGGCAGAGGCCAGCGTGACGTTGCAACAGCCTGAGGCGCGCTGTGTGTTCTCCTGGGGAAGTTGTCACTGGATCACGGGACTCTTGCAGTGGTGGGCTGCACAGGCTCCTGGGGGTGTGTGGATAGTGACCTGTGCTCACCCACAGGCTTCTTTGTGGCTGCAGCTGCAGCCTTAGCATTTCATGCCCATCTCTGGTGTCTGCACTGATAGCCACACTTGTGCCCATCTCTGGAGCTCATTTAGGTGGTGCTCTGAATCCCCTCTTCTCGCACACCCTGAAACAATGGTCTCTTGCCTCTTAGGCAGGTCAAAACTTTTTCCCAGACCACCTTCCAGCTAGATATGGTGCACTAGCCCCCTTCAGGCTGTGTTCACACAGCCAACCCCAGTCCTCTCCCTGGGGTCTGACCTCCGAAGCCTGAGCCTCAGCTCCCAGTCCCCACCCACCCAGGGGGGTGATAAGACAAGCGTCTCAGGCTCGTGAGTGCTGGTTGGCACCGATCCTTTGTGCAGGAATCTCTCCACTTTGCCCTCTGCACCCCTATTGCTGCACTCTCCTCCATGGCTGTGAAGCTTCCCCCCTGCCGCCACCCCCTGCCAGTGAAGGGGCCTCCTAGTGTGTGGAAACTTTTCCTCCTTCATAGCTGCCTCGCAGAGGTGCAGGTCCTGTCCCTATTCTTTTTTTTTTTTTTTTTTTTTTTTTTTGGTACGCG
>NW_020172627.1:4270421-4308824 GCF_003031525.2 Neophocaena asiaeorientalis asiaeorientalis
TTTTTTTTTTTTTTTTTTTTTTTTTTTGCGGTACGCGGGCCTCTCACTGTTGTGGCCTCTCTGTTGCGGGGCACAGGCTCCGGACATGCAGGCTCAGTGGCCATGGCTCACAGGCCCAGCCGCTCTGCGGCATGTGGGATCTTCCCGGACCAGGGAACGAACCCGTGTCCCCTGCATTGGCAGGCAGACTCTCAACCACTGCGCCACCAGGGAAGCCCCCGTCCCTATTCTTTTGTCTCTGTTTTTAATTTTTTCTCTTGCCCTACCCAGGTATGTGGAGATTTTCTTGCTTTTTGGGAAGTCTGAGGTCTTCTGCCAGTGTTCAGTAGTTGTTTTGTAGGAGTTGCTCCACATGTAGATGTATTTGTGGGGAGGAAGGTGATCTCCACGTCTCACTCCTCTGCCATCTTGAAGGTCTCTCTAGTTACTTTTAAACTTGAATAATTCTTCAGCCCTTATTTGTCTTTCATGACATTGTTTTGAAGAGTCTAAGCCAGTTTTTCTGTAGCCTGTCCCTCAGATTTTGTTTTATGATGTATTCTGATGATTAAATTTCAATCGTGCATTTTTGGCATTAATATCATATAAGTAATGTATCCTTTTCAGCAGATCACATTGGGAGGCATGCATTGTCAGTTTAATCACATTTTGTTGATGTTAAATGAATTTATTTGTTTTCCCCCATTCTATAACTTAATATAAATTGAACCATGTAATATATATCTTTGGGGCCTGGCTTCTTTCTATGTATATCTAATAAACATGTTTATTAGATATATTTACAGGGTTGTTTGTTTCCATAATATATTTTTCTTACTGCTGAGTAATTACAAGATTGGTAAGTTTTTTCTGTAAAAGCCACAGAGTAATATCTGAAGTTTTGCTGGTCACAAATTAGTCTCTATTACGTAACTGTCTTTAAAAAATGTTTTATAATTCTTTAAAAATATAAATACCATTTGTAGCACTCAAGCTGTATAAATAAAGTCTCAGGCCAGATTTGTCCAGTTGGCTCTAATTTGCCAACCTTTACTCTTAGTAAATTTGTGACAATATCTTTTTTCATTCAGTGTTTGATAGATATTTTGATTATTTTTTGTTTTGAGCTATTATGAATAAAATTACCCTGGAAATTTCTGTAGAAGTCTTTCTATGGTTATATTTTCTTATTGTGGTGAGATATACATAACATAAATTTTACCATTTTAAGTTAATTGTACATTTTAGATGTACAATTCAGCAGCATTAAGTACATTCACAATGTTGTGCAACCATCACCACTACTGATTTCCAGAACATGTTCATCATACCAAGTAGAAACTCTGTGTTCATTAAACAATAACTCTTCATTCCCCTCTATGCATATGTTTTTATTTCTCTTGTATAAATACCTAGGTGTGGAATTGCTAGGTCTTAGGGCACATATGTGTTTAATTTTATGAGAAATTGCTGAAGAATTCTCCAAAATTATTCTACCATTAGCCTTCCACAGACAATGCATAGGAGCTGTTGTTGCTCCACATTCTCACCAACATTTGATACTGTCAGTCTTTCCAAATTTTCATCTTTCTACTGGGTGTGCCACCAGTCAACCTGAGGCTTATGTTTCCCTTTATCTTCATCTACCATCCCCAAG
This sequence comes from Neophocaena asiaeorientalis asiaeorientalis, assembly GCF_003031525.2. Taxonomy (NCBI): domain Eukaryota; kingdom Metazoa; phylum Chordata; class Mammalia; order Artiodactyla; family Phocoenidae; genus Neophocaena; species Neophocaena asiaeorientalis. Next base: position 4,272,058 of record NW_020172627.1, read on the forward strand.
TGTTCCCCCCTGTGTGGTAAAAGCTGGTTCATATCTTCTCTACAGAGTGTGAGAAGGGGAAGAAGACATGAGAGTCAAGCTGTTTCTCAGGAAAATGTTATTCAGAAAATGCCCCTATCCCTTCCACTGCCAGTCTGTAGGGCAGGCTGCAGTTGCTAGGCCACATGTGGCAGTGAGAGAAGCAGCAAAATGTGATTTTTATCTGGGCAGCCACTTGTGCTTTTATAATCCTGGAATTATGAAGAAAAACAAGAAGAATAGATATTTCAAGAAGATTACCATACTCTTACACTTTTGAAACATGTTACAGTTAGGTTCATTTCATGTTTCCTTTTAGAATGTTAACCCAAGATTTCTAGGTAGGAACAAACTGATATCCTATTCCTTTAGAAACCAAAAAGGAATGAATGATTTAATATACTGCATACTTCTGCGTGATCCAAGATAATATCATTCCCCTATGAAAGAAAAGAAAGGGAGAAGGAAAGAAAAATGACCCCTGTCTACTTATTATTGCATAGTAAAATATTAGTGCTAATGGAGACTTTCAGCAAGACCCAACTAGGTAATAATCGTTTTCTCCACAATGCTCTCTAATGAGCAATAATATTCTTTTCTTTCAACAATTTTAGGTATATGGAACTGAATTTCTTGTAAGGCAGCCATTCCAGTTCCATGCAGCTCAAATTGATAACAAGTGGGTTTAGGGGCCAGTATTCACAATCATTTAATATTCATTAGTGTCAAATGGGAATTTTATTAATTTTTTTACTTGAGACCAATTTCTCATTTTGACCCTTTCCAAATAACTAAGAATTTGGTGTGTAGTCTTATAGTTTTAAAAAATTACCTTGGATTAACATATATTTTAAATTCATAGAAAAATAGTTATATGTTCATTATTTTAGTTTAAATAACTAGTGAATAAAATTATTTACTTTTGATAATAGTTTCCATGGTGTTAGCTTTTCTATAACATATTCTAAAATACAAACTATTATACTATACTCTAGTAGAGTGAAAATTACAATGAAGTAATCATTGCTGAGCCAAAATCAAGTGCATAACATTTTTCTTTAAAGTAAGTCACCACTGAATGCTGCATTAAACATTTCATGATATATTTCAGATATCTAGGGTACTATTTGGTCAATAAATGTATGATTGAAATTCTCCATTTGTTACATTGGAGGACTAAGTGTAGCCTCTAAATTACCTAATCTGCAACCAGTATAAAACTTAACCACTTCATTGAGGTCTTTTTGGATTTGATGTTCTACGTAAATTCTTTTTTTGTTTGTTTTGGTACATTCTTAATATAAATGCAAAGCTTTTTAACTCATTGCAAAATATGCAACTTGCTTTGCTGACCTATTTACTTTAGAGGCATTAGGAAGTTGATTAAAATAGAATACAGTTCACAGGTTTAGGAAATCCCTTCCAGAATTTCAGTATTTTCTAGAAAAACATGTGCAGAGTCCACATACCTTCTCTGATGAATTTGTTGTATCTTTTAGTAACCAAAGGTAATTTCTGTAAAGTAAATGTTGATATAATCATGGATATCACTATCAAAAATAATTTCATCCTATTTTTATAGTATTTGATAATTCTAATAATGACAAAGTCTCTAGAAATAATGTTTCCATACTCATATCAATTATTTAGTTTTAATTTTAAGAATAAATATACATTATTAGGGATGACAAGCTATAAAAAGACACTTATCATTTGTCATTATGGACATGTAATTTTAAACCATAATGAGATGTGACTACACACTTGTTGGAATGGCTAATGCCACCACCAATAACAAAATAACACATAATACTAAGATCTCATAGCATGTGGAACAATTAGAGTTCTCATACTTTGCTGGGGATGTAAGATGAAACAACGGGTTTAGAAAACAGTTTTGTCACTTTCTCATCTAATGAAACAATAACCTAGCAGATCCAACTTTTAGATATCAAACCAAGAGAAATTAAACTATCTCTTCATACAGAGACTTGCATGAGACTGTTTTAATAACTTTAATCACAAAAGTCAGACTATAATAATAAGGTGCAAGAATAAACAAATGGTAGTATGTGTATACAACAGAATACTACTCAAAATTTTTAAAAAGCAAGTGATTCTGATACACGATACAATGTAGATGAATCTCAAAAGCATTTTATATAGTAAGTGATAAAAGTCAATTTGTGCCAACAAATTAGATAACATAGATGAAATAGACAAATTCTAGAAAAATGCAAACTACCAAAGCTGACTTAAGAAGAAACATAATCTGAATAGATTTATAATAAGTAAAGATATTAAAATAGTAATAACAAAATTTCCCACAAAAAGATCAAATACTTTCATTGGCGAATTTCCATAAAGAAAAAATTAATACCATAAATAAAATTTTTTTAAATTAGTCATTAATTCTTTTATGATTTTTTCCAAAATTGAAGAGACAGAAACACTCTCTAACTTATTCTAGAATGCCAGTATTATTCCAATAGCAAAACTAGACAAGGACATCACAAGAAGAAAATTATGGACCAATATCCTTACGAATATAGACATAAAATCCCTAACAAAATAATAGCAAATAGAATCCAGTAACATACAAACAGAATTATACATCATAACCAAGTGGGATTTATCCCAAGTGTGCAAGGTTTGTTCAACATTTAAATGTAAACTAATGATAATACAGCATATCCAAAAAATAAAAAACAAAAAACACATGACCATCTCAACAGATGCAGAACAAGCATTTGATAATGTCCAACACATTTTTTATAAAAATACTCAACAAACTAGCAAGCTGGGGAACTTAATCTACTAGATAAAGGACATCTATGAAAAACCTACAACTAACATCATACTTAATGGTGAAGGACTAAAAGCTTTCCTAAAATGAACAACACAAAGATGCTCACTATTGCCATTTCTCTTTCAGCATTGTTTTGGAGGATCTAGTAAAGGCAAGTAGGCAAGAAAAAGAAATAAAAGTCATCCAGATTGGAAAGAAAGGAGTAAAATTATCTATATTTGCATATGCTACATATAAAAAATTGTAAAGCATAATTTTTTAAAAAGTATGCTAATAAACAGGCTCAGCAAGGTTACAGAATACAAGGTTGTAAAAAGAAATGAAGTATTGATAATGCTAGAGCATGGATGAACCTTGAAAATACGATGGTACATGAATGAACCAGACACCAAAGGCCAATCCATAAACCCTGAAAGCAGATAAATGTTTGCTATGGACTGGAGTGGGGAGGCAAGGTGGGTGAAGAGGGTAGAGGAATGAGGACTGACTGATAATGGGTATGGGGCTTATTTGTTGGGTAACAGAAATGTTTTTGAATTAGATAGTGGTGATGTTGCACAACTTTGTGAATATACTAAAGGCAACTGAATTGTAAACTTTTTAAATGTGAATTTTATGGTATGTGAATTATATTTCAATAATAAAAGCAGTTTTAGTGAATGACTTTTCTGAGGCAGTATAAGAGCTCTTGTTCCCTTATTCCTTACTGATACTTGGTATTACCTAACTTTAAATTTTTTTCCATTCTTCTGGTTGGAGAAAGTATTTCATTGCAGTTTTACCTTGAACTTTTCTGATCATTATGAATTTTTAATTGTTTATTAGACATTAGTGTCATCTATTCATATTTTTTCCCTCTGAATTTTCTATTTGTATGCTTTTTAAAGTGGTAATTAATTGCTTTTGTTTATATAATACAAACAACTTTTCTAATTTTTTGTGTTTTTAGTTTGTATGGTATTCCGTGATAAATGAAACTTTAATTTTAAAGAGGCTCAAATTATCAATCTTTCATCATGATTATTCCTTTCTAAATTTTGTTTAGGAAATCTTATCTACCACCAGGTCATGATATTATTCTCCTATATTCTCTTTCACAAGTTTTTAAGTTTTCACTTTCACATTTTTTTTTGAGTCTTCTTTATTTTATTGGGGTATAGTTGCTTTACAATGTTGTTAGTGTCTGCTGTACAACCAAGTGAATCAGCTATATGTATACATATATCCCCTCCCTCTTGGACGTCCCCCACCGATTCCACCCATCTAGGTCACCGCGCAGCACCAAGCTGAGCTCCCTGCACTATGCAGCAGGTTCCCACTAGCTATCAGTTTTACACATGGTAGTGTATATATGTCAATCCTAATCTCCCAATTCATCTCACCCCCCACTTCCCACTCCCCTTGTTCACATGTCCATTCTCTATGATGGAGATGTGTACATATATAAAATGGAATATTACTGAGCCATCAAAAGGAACGAAGCTGGGTCATTTGTAGAGATGTGGATGGACCTAGAGTCTGTCATACAGAGTGAAGTAAGTCAGAAAAACAAATATTGTATATTAATGTATATATATGAAATCTAGAAAAATGGTACAGATGAACCTATTTGCAGGGCAGGAATAAAGACACATTTTTCTTTAATTCATGGTATCAATGCTTTTTGTTCACAGTATGATTAAAAATAAAACTTCAATGATTTTTGATATATTGAGACCACTCCGATGTTTCAGTTGAATAGTCTATCATATATTTACAGATCATTGGAGCCTATTTTGCCATATATTATTGCAACATATGATGAACAATATAGTTCTCCCTATGCTCTCACATTGGTCTTTTTCTCTCTTCCTGCATTAGTACCTCAATGACTTGCTGTCAGTAATTTCTTTTTGTTTGTCAGGACAAGTCCTTTTCTTTTGTTCTTCTTCAAGAGAGGAATGGTTATATAAATTTTAGAATAAGCATGCCAGTTCCACAAAGCAATGTTAGGATTTTGTTTAGAAGAGCATTACTCCATTTATCAATTCTGGAAGTAAAGATATTTTTATGTTGAGAATTGTAATCCATGGATATAGTCCTATATTTATATAGGTTTTCTCTACTGCCTTTCTGTAAAGATGTATGCTTTTCCCCCCAGAAAACTTAAATAACTTTTGTCAGAATGACTGCCATCCATGTTGTATACTTTTTGATGTTTACTTCTTTCAAATTTTATTTTTGGTCTAAAGCAGTGTAATTAAATTTTGTACATTGTTCTTATTTATAGCTAACACTACTAACATCTCTATGAAAAAAATCTATCAGACTCTATAATCTACTGATAATTATAGTTTATTACTTTTCATCTCTATACTGTTTTTTTTTTGACTGTCTAATTTGGTTAACTTAATTATGCTAGCTAGTAACTCATATAATGTCAAATAATAGTGACATTTATATCCTGGTTCATGATTTTTAAATGTTCCACTAATTTTTATGATACCCTAATAGATTTTTGTTGCTAAGACCCATTCATAATAGAAACCTACCAAACTAGCTATAGAAGTTGAAACAACATTCACATTATAGGAAAATGCTTTTCTCTAGGGGAGAAGGTACATAAGCACTGTTGTGAGAGCAACAGTTATTAGGACAAAATCATATACATTACAGAATGAGGTTCCATATCTTTCCATGGAAGTACTTTGATCTTGATGTTTTACTATTTCAAAAATACCTTAGAATTGAGGATAAAATCTAATCAAAATAACTAAAGTTTATATATGTTTCTTAAATACCTACTGTGTGCTAGTTATGATAATATAACACTTACTGTCAGGAATTGGAGAATAAATATGAAGATAATTTAGTGTGGAGAAACCTTTCTATTGAATAAGCAGCCCATCCTCAAATTATTTCCTTTTGAAATTATGTGAGATCATTTGTGGGATTATATGTCCACCCAGACAGAGATAATTTGTTGTTGACATTTATTTCCCAGGGCTTCACCTTTACTTTTATTCTCCCTGAATGAATTGCTCTAAACATTTTCACATTCAACTGGTTATTGAATCAGTGACGTAGAAGGAACCATAAGGAAGAGGCCCAGAGAGATCAAGAGACATACTCAAGGTTAAACAACTACTTAGTACTAAGAGTATTATATACTTCTTATTTTCCCACAATGCCATTCCTCCTGATGTATCTATAATAATAATTTGTTGAAGGATTACTATGTGCCAGATGTGTGGGAAGCTTTTTTATGTATTTTCACAATCAATCCCCACAAAAGAGGTATATATTTTAACAAAAATGTACATATGAGCAAGCATTGAGAGAACTTACACATATATTGCCCAAATCCACTCAACTTGTCAAGGGTACAGCTGTGGGATGGGGATCCAGGCAGTCTGAGTTTGGCTCTACCACTCTTGTCTGCTCTGATGTACTGCCTGCTATGTATGAATAGTTAATATTTCTATATTTCATACATATATATAAATACCAACTCAGAAGATGATTTTTAAACAGGTTCCATTGCAATTTGTAAGTAGGGAATATACATCGATGGATTCAACAATGTCTGCACTTTGATTTTGGCCAGCACTAAGGATAGTATACCAGACAGTGGATTTCACATTCACACCACTTTATTCCAGATAAGAAAATTTCCAAAAAGCACTATCATTAGCTTTTACTCATAGAGTATTTTTTTACATAATGTTTTCAGAGTACACTGATTTAAGATTAACATACTCCATAATCCGTGTGGCAGAACTACAGTTCTTTTAAACCTTCCATCAGAGGCCAGTGGGAGTTAGGAAAGGTCCAACTGAGCTCTCTAAAAATCTGTTCATTAAATTAACTTCTAGTCAGAATGAGGGCCTTGAGAAAGATATGCTGAATATTTTCCCATGGATATTTAAATATCCTTTTCCTCTACTAAATTATCTTTTTTATATTTGATGTAGATGACACATTTACAGTTATATCTCTATTGGATTAGACTCTCCAGTAAAAGACACTTCACTTATTTTGATGATCATGCTTCCTCTTCTAATCCTATTGCCTTTGCCCAGATTTCTTCCTGACACCCACCTTCAGTGACAAGTTCTCACCATGCTTTTACAGCCCTGGCTGAATAATCTCCATCTTCATACTCTTGATGAAACATATTATTAATAGCAGATGTATCAAATTACAGCTCAATATATTATACTAGGCGTAGGTTGGACAGAGAGAACAGAATGTTTATAAACTTTTCGTTTCAGAAATTGAACTTCCTTTTTTACTGCTGCAGATGATTAGTCCTTAAGCCTTTGCTACCTTTAGCAACCACCAACTCTTCTGTCATTTTATTTCATATAATTAATCATCTTAATAATCATTAGCTCCTTAATTCATTATTAGCTCTTCTGCAAAATGACCCTGGGAATATCCCCTAATGTCTATCACGATCCTGTACATAACAGGACTTCCAAAGAAATATATGACTGAATGAAACTTAACAGCAGAAGGAAACAATAGAACAAAGCATATATACATATAGTTTTTTTCTTAATATTCTTATTTATCATCTCCCTAAAATGGCTTACAGACAGGATGTTGACCAGGTCTTCAGTGCCTACCTGTTTCCTATTTTATTCTTTTCAGCCTTCTTAAGGATTTCGGTACACATTTCTATATTTCTTGAAGTGTCTTAGATTCCTTGGGTTGTTTGAAAAGATTATTAATAATTATTTCTTTTAGAAATGACATCATAAATGCTAACATCTATTTCTTTTCTTTTCTTTTTTTTTTTTTTTGCTAACGTCTATTTCTATAGCTAGGAAATTTAAAGTAAAATTGTATCTCAGTTCACCTTTGTTGCATTGTTTTCTCTGGATAGTGACCAAATTATACATTGTATTTTCCAATTTTAATTTCAAAAGAATATTTGGCTAATTTAAAAATTTTCAACTGTAAGCATAATATTATACCATGCTTCTTAATTTAGGTAGAAAATCATATTCAAACTCTTAGTTATTTTATTAGTCTATTATAGAGATGATCCTGGAAACAAAAAATAATGTAGAAGGCAGTGAGTTTTAACTCTGGGGGGGCATTTATCAAGTCAATGTGGAAAATGCCTCTGCATATAAATTATTGTCAAGTAAAATCAAATAATGTGAGTAAAAGATAATACAATTAAAGTGAACTCCTTTTCAGCTGATGAAATACTTTCTTACATCTGTAGGACTGATGTGTCCATTCTTTTGCTTTTGTCTAACATATTCACAGTCCACACGCAAGGGAAGAAATTATACAAGTGATTCCCACCACTTAAACCAGGGGGTGGCAGTCTTGGGGAAGCCATCTCAGAATTCTGTTTACCATACATACTTTGCCCTAAAATTGAATCCAGAGTCCATGAAACATCTCTAGCTTTTTATTTCTTAGAGACTTAGAGCCTTATTAAAGCTGATAGAGCCAAAATAATTTAAATACAATATATACATCAATTTTGCCCTTTTTAAAAGAAAATGCTAGAAATATCCAATGGAGCTATCAATTAGAAACCCTTATTCAGAGCAGTCCAGAGCATTAAGAAGCAATTATAAATTTAGTGTCTAAGTTATGCTTTCTATTACAATATTTTTATTGTCATATATTTTAATTGTAATTTATCTCATGAGTCAGATTTTTCTTCTGCCAGTATTCTTAAGAAAATATTTCAATTTGCATTTATTTTAAAATAATGACCATTCTCAAACCAATTAACTGCCCTGCATAAAGAAATCTAGCTTAGTTCCTACACTTAAAACAATAAGCATATCATAAAATAAAGCAAAAATAAATAATCATACCCAAATAATTTTTTACTGATTTTTAATGAATATATGGCACAGCAGGAATATATATTAATTTAGATTAAATGAGAATGAAATCTAGAGGATTATATAAGCACTGCATGAGTAAAATATTATTAAAAGTGTTACATATAAAATGTTAACCTAAAAATGATGTTAATGCTGCCATTTATTTATTTCTTACAATTTTATTAAAAGTCCATTATAAACCAGGAAACACTGCAGTTTCACATTTCATTATTGACAAGCCAAAGCACAGTTTTGGGATATGTTGTACTGTGTCTAGAAATAGGAAGAGGAAATATGAGATCAAGGCAACTGTTATGCATAAAGTCTGCCTTAAATATCGTGATGAAATAACTACCACCAGGATTTAATAATTATCCTATTCTCACTTGTTCATATGAGAATGCAATCTGATGTTATTTCTTTCTTCCAGAATCCTATCAGTACAAGATTTAAATCCATGAGTGTGTGTATATATATATATTTTTTTTTTCATTCACCCATGATATTAAACATAAAGGAAAATGTCAAAATCTTAATCTGCATTATAATACTTCACTTAATTACTGATGCTCAAGATTTATTTGAGATTCTCATATGAATTCCAGAAACCTTCTTTGTGGAGCACCAACTATGTCTGGTATAGAAGAGACAAAGTGCTAGGCAATATTCAAAACAATTAAATAAAAAACATTAATGGACTTTAAATGCATATAATGCTGGGCGATAGTAAAAACAAAAAATGATCAACTGTATTGATTGATTGGTCATTGGATGCAAAAGGATTTATAAAGCAATTACTTGCAAGCATTAAAGACTATTTTGCACAGAGTTAAGTGTTGGATTTATTTTAGCATATTTTTAAAATTCCATGAAAGAGGCCAGTCTTAGATTAACAAAAAAATAGTGGTGCTATATCCTTCATTCCTTGAAAATTAGAAAACTTTTGGACTGGCAAATGAGACTCTAGTCTTGTTTTTTTAATCTAATTATGCCATCTATTTCATGCAAGAGTAAGGTGACATCTGTCAAATGCCTTACAAAGTTTAGTTTTGTGATTTTGTTTCAATAAATGAAAACAAATTAAAAGGAAAATTTTTATATTTGATATTTGAGGAACTGTGTGTGACTGTTCAGTGCAGGCAATTTACATGAGGGAAATACTCAAACACATTATTTTGTTGTAAAACCTACCATCATGTTGCAGATATCGCATTAATATCTCCTCAGAAATACATTGCAGTTCATGTCTGGGAAGATATACTTGACAACAACATACCACTGGTGTTTTTCTTCACAAAAATTCGTACTTTGAAATTCCTAGCTAGATTCCTTTACACTGAAATTGTCAAAAACAGATGTTCAAAATACATCACACTTTAAAAAAAAATCATTCCTTGAGCAGCCATGCAGAACACTTTCATTCAGACATGAAAACATGTATGTGTCGTCATAATTGGCATTTGGAGTAAGTATCTACACGTATATTTTGATGCCATGCCTTCTGAACACCTATTTTTGCAATTGCTATGGACAGGCAAAAAATGTAGAAGACTGTTTTTTTTTTCCATCTTGTAATTTAGTTTACAAACACTTTCTCTTCTTTCCTTAAGATTCCTGTGCTGTAACATGAGTATTTTGTGACTGCTTCTGTGAGCAACATAGAGCAACTCAATCACAAGTACTAAAATGAAGATATACAGGACCCAAAATTTCAACATTTTGAAATAGAGTAGGCTTATTCTAGTCCTGAGACTTTCTAATTAAAATTTAATTATCTAATCTCTTGGCCTCTTCTGACGAGTAGTCTTTCTCCTAGGAACACAACCTCAGTGCATATTTTCATAAAACACTGTGGATTTGTAACTGTCTAAGCACAAATAAGAATATCAAACATGCTCTCCTTTAGCTGAGTCTTCTGGGAATGTTAAAAAATATATATATGGAACTTTTAGAGTTCCCATGATGATCTGGTAGTGATTTCTACGTAGAGATTCTTCCATAGGAATAAAAGTGATATATTTCTGGATATGTCCATGTAGGAAGTTTAAATTCAGTTGACAACCATTTAGTTCAAAATACAACACACCATACAGGTCTAGGCTGTAAGAACGAACTCATAAAACCTCCCACTACTCCTCTATGCAGCACCCAGCAGAGCTTGTGGCAGAAGTTTCCCTCGGTGATACTCATTTGAGAATACCCCAAACATTTTTCTTTGCTGTAGATTTTAAGGCATACTTCTTTACAATAAAATGTCCCAATACATCTTATAAACTCAGAGAATACCGTGTATGTAAGACTATGAGAATGCTTATTTGAATTCCTGAATTGACTGCTTTGTAAGGAACACACATTTGCCTTAACCTTAGTACTATGTATTATATGCTTCTTTCATTATGAAAACAAGTTTAATAATGAAAACAAGTTAAAAGAAAACTTTTGACTTGTAGGATGAGAAGAAAAAAGATTAGAGATGTGTTAATGAAATCAAAAGAAGTTAAGTAAACAATGTATGTAATTACTCTGTGAGGAAATGCTGCTTAATTAAAACAGTCATTCTATTAGCATATACACCTGCTGCTTATAGGACTCATTTCTTCCCAAAATAACTGAATTCCTAAACAGGGTTCTCCTTCTAGTTTATCTCCTTAGGGAATCTCCATTCCTATTTTCTGCCTTAGTCTTATTTGTGCTGACACCTCTCATAGTAATTATGGTAGAATATTACAGGATGAGCAAGAATTTATGATAAAATGTCCTTGTAGTCTTCATAGCCTGTGATTCACTGTGGAAGATAGGGAAGTGAAAATCGTTAATTTCCAAAATATTCTAAATCCTGTCATACCAGGCCTGAGAACACAGTATTTTCTTTAAGAACTCAAAGCACAATCTCAGTGTCATAGTCAAAACTAGGGGAGTATCATTTACACATAATGATCCTTCTAGAACAACATTACTAGGGAATTTTATTCAAAGACTTTATAAACTATATTTTATTCTGGAAACTTTTTTTTATAAAAAGGTTGTTTTTATTTATTGGTATTTTTAATTATAATTTTTATTTAATTTATTTAAACTAAAAAAAAAGTTCACCCATTTCTCCTATCCCTTACCCCCTGCCTTTTGCAACCATCAGTCTGTTGTCTGTTTTGTTTTTTAGATTTCACACATAAGAGAAATCATACGGTATTTGTCTTTCTCTGTCAACTTATTGCACTTAGCATAATGCCTTTGAAGCCCAACCATGTTATTGCAAATGCCAAAATTTCATTCTTTTTTATGGCTGAATAATATTTCATTGTATATATATATATATATACCTCAATTTCTTTATCCATTCATCCACTGATGAACACTTAGGTTGTTCAGATCTTCCCACTTTTTGGAGATGGCAGAGATTGAGTGAAACCCTCCCAATTCTTAAATGTTAGAAACTAACTTAAATTAAAACAAGGCAAGCAGGAAGGACAAAACAATTTTGTTTGTGGGATTCATTTTGCAGTCTCCTGATTCATAATGTCTATATACATTTTTTATGGTACAGTTCTTATGTTATTCTCCATAAAATATTTTCTCATTATCATTTGAAGCTAATTAACATCATGTATTTCTTCCCATTGAAGGCAACCTTGAAACATTTTCAAGAGGACACAGTTCAGCAGCTATTCCCAATTATTACTGTCAAAGGAATACTTTATTTCTGGTTCTGGCAGAAGTACCAGCTTCTAGGTTCTGTACAGAACTCATGCTGCCTTAGGGACATAAGAACTCAAAGCACAATCTCAGTGTCATAGTCAAAACTAGGGGAGTATCATTTACACATAATGATCCTTCTAGAACAACATTACTAGGGAATTTTATTCAAAGACTTTATAAACTATATTTTATTCTGGAAACTTTTTTTTATAAAAAGGTTGTTTTTATTTATTGGTATTTTTAATTATAATTTTTATTTAATTTATTTAAACTAAAAAAAAAGTTCACCCATTTCTCCTATCCCTTACCCCCTGCCTTTTGCAACCATCAGTCTGTTGTCTGTTTTGTTTTTTAGATTTCACACATAAGAGAAATCATACGGTATTTGTCTTTCTCTGTCAACTTATTGCACTTAGCATAATGCCTTTGAAGCCCAACCATGTTATTGCAAATGCCAAAATTTCATTCTTTTTTATGGCTGAATAATATTTCATTGTATATATATATATATATACCTCAATTTCTTTATCCATTCATCCACTGATGAACACTTAGGTTGTTTCACTTAAAGAGGTTACTTTTTCTATCTACTCCTCTTCAAAAATAACTAAATAAGTAGGTTAAAAATAATAAAGATAACAATAAATAATAGAGAGAATTTACTGTGAGCCGCATACTGCAGTATTTTACCCATTGATATGATTGGTTTGTGTGTGTTTATCTATCAATAGGATTCAAATTATTTTAATTTTCCATATGAGAGTAAAAATCTCTAATCCGCTTTTGGCCACTTAAAGCCAGCTCAAGCAAAAGTGCTGTTAACAAGTTTATTCTGTTTATACATTTAAAAAGAATATTTGATATTTTTAATATACTGAAGAATAAGAAAACTAAAACAATATATAAATTCACTATCCAGATATCTCTGGTCTGTGGAAAAATAGCAATATATGAAAGTTATTAGACATCTAGAACATTCATGTTGTTGACATGTTGGAACACTCAGATAGTACCAAGAAGTTCAAAATGAAAAATGAGAGCATTCCAACATTTCATAACCCTGGAGTTATCACCATTAATAAGTATTCATATGTGTGTGTGATTCAGTCCTCAAAAAAAAGATGTTCACAAATATTAACTTATATATTTGTATATCTTTTCAAATAGCATATGCAGATCTATGTCTCTCATTTAATGACTGCACAGTATTGCATCACAGGCTTGTGTGATTACTTGTTTAAATATTTCCCTATTAATGGGCATTTTGGTTGTCATCTGTATTTTACTATTAAAAAAATGCAATGACATTACTTGGTGTATTTGTGGTGGGGAGAGGGAATCTATCTTTCAGCACAATAAAACTTTTGTTTGTGTAACTGTAGGGATAATTAATACTAGTGAAATTAGTGTGTCAAAGGGAATATGCATGTTAAATTTCAGTAGATATTGCTTAATTTTATACTTCAAAGAAACTGAATCAATGTGTCTTCCCAAAAGCAATGTGTGAAACTATTTTCTCATATTTTTACCAGTACTAAATAGCATCTTACATTTAAAAATTTTTACCTGATTGCTCAAAAATGGCATCTCATTTTCCTTTGACTTACCCAGTATTTTTGATACTTTTTAAAGTATCTTAAGCAGTTACTTTTAAATGATTATTATTCATACTTTTCTGATACTGACAGTTTCTAATAATTTCAGCTAACATATTTGGTTGTTTATTACAACCCAGGCATTGCACTAACCATACTGTAAGTTAAATTCATTTAATCCTCAAAATCAATTTAGGAAGTATCATCCTTATTCCTGTTTCACAGACAAAGCAATTAAGGTGTAGAGATTGAATGACTTGCTCAAGCTCAGGGAGCAAGTCATTAATGGAGTCAGGATACAAAATTAGGCAGCCTGACTCCAGACACCATGCTCTTATCCTCTACTCTATGAATTGTCTTATAGAAGGCAAGGGTGGCTCTCAACTGGTGCATTTACTTTCCAGTAAATAACTGTAAAATTAGCTCTGAGGACTGTCATGAAATATTGTTTTCTTTGTAAATAAAATTATAGGTAATAAACAGACACTAGTAATCAAATACATATCATATATTCTTTGCTTAGAATAAATAAGACAAAAATAAGGCACATATCTAAAAATTTTCATAAATGTTGTAGGTGCTGTAATAAAAATGTTAATGGAGCATAGAGGAATGTCATTTAATTCAGCTCTGAATTTCAGAGGAAACTTCTGGGGGAGATGGTTCTTTGGATAAGTCTTCATACATGAGTGGACCATTAATGAAGCCATGAAGTTAAAAGAGTGAAGGAAATGTGAATGGGATTTCATGGTGTACAGGTGGCATGGTAAAAGTTTAGTGCAAATAAGAAATATATTTCAAGGTGAAAATAAGGGGAGATGAACCTAGATAAATCGGGAGTTAGTGTATTGACTATATAGCAGAGAATGTTGCTACTCACCAGTATTCATGTGCCCCTCTACATATTATCTGCTTTTCCAGGCCAAGGTGCTTAAGATTCTATTCTTACTCTTTTTCTTTACCTGCTGTGGCCATGGCCACACTATGGCTGTAGACTTGCAGGCCACATGGTCTATAATGAACTCTTAGCCATTGTCCATTTTGTTATCACCATATCCTCTTCTTTAAGTTCATGAATGTTCTAAGACTTTTATTTACTAAGTTAGAGTTTTAACCCTTCCCCCTAATTTTCCATATATCTGACTTATTTTATCAAATGTCCCCATCAAGGAGGGCTTTCCTGGATGACTCTATCTAAAATGACATCTTTCTCTATTATTTCAGTCTCTTACTTCCTTCAAAGCAAATATTTCAATATAAAATATACTTCTATGTATTTATTTGTTGCCACTAAAATCTAATGTTCAATGAAGCCCAAACATTGCCTACGATAGTTATGATACAGATGTTGTTCAATCAATATTCATTGAATGAATGAATTCATAAATTCAAAACAACCCAATGAGAAAGGCATTAATACTACCCATGTTTAATGAATAAAACAAAGGTTTAGAATATTTTTTAAACAGGTTTATTGAGGTAT
The DNA here is from genome assembly GCF_003031525.2 of Neophocaena asiaeorientalis asiaeorientalis. Taxonomy (NCBI): domain Eukaryota; kingdom Metazoa; phylum Chordata; class Mammalia; order Artiodactyla; family Phocoenidae; genus Neophocaena; species Neophocaena asiaeorientalis. The sequence goes on from NW_020172627.1 coordinate 4,287,499, forward strand.
AATTGATATACAAAAACTGAACATATTTAACATATACAATTTGATGAGTTTGGATATGTGCATACACACTTGAAACCATCACCACAATCAAGGTAGTAGACATATCCATTATCTCCAAAAGCATCTTTGTGTTTTCTTTTGTGGTAAGAACACTTAACATGAGATCTACCCTCTTAACAAATTTCTAAGTGCATATTACAGTACTGATAATTATAAGCACCCTGTTGTACAGATCTCTAGAACGTACTCATCTTGCATGAAACTTGATACCAATTCAACAACTCCCTATTTCCCTCTCCCTGAGCCATGGCAACCACCCTTCTATTTCCTGCTGACACAGATTAATGGATAAAGAAAATATGGTATATAAATATACTGGAATGTTATTAAGCCTTAAAAAAAAGGAAATCCTGTCATCTTTTTTTTTTTTAAGGTTTGTATATTCACCTTATTGGACTGGAAAATGGATACAAACCAAACCAGAGTTAGCTTTATCATTCTTTTATATGATAAAGATAGCTATCATTTAAGAGGTTAAATATAGTTTTAATCTATTTTTGTCATAATTACATATTAGTTCACTGGCTTAAATCATTTTATTTTTTATTTTTTTATTGGAATATAGTTGATTTCCACTGCTGTGTCAGTTTCTGCTGCACAGCAAAGTGAATCAGCCATACATATACATATGTCCCCTCTTTTTTGGATTTCCTTCCCATTTAGGTCACCACAGAGCACTGAGTAGAGTTCCCTGTGCTATACAGTAGGTTCTCATTAGTTACCTATTTTATACATAGTAGTATATATATGTCAATCCCAGTCTCCCAATTCATCCCACCCTCTTTCCCCCTTGGTATCCATGTTTGTTCTCTACATCTGTGTCACTATTTCTGTTTTGCAAGTAAGATCATCTATAACATTTTTCTAGACTCCACATATATGCATTAATATACAATATTTGTTTTTCTTTTTCTGACTTACTTCACTCTATGAGAGTCTCTAGGTCCACCCACATCTCTGCAAATGACACAATTTCATTCCTTTTTATGGCTGAGTAATATTCCATTGTATATATGTACCATATCCTCTTTATATTTCTGTTGATGGGTATTTAGGCTGCTTCCATGTCCTGGCTATTGTAAAGAGTGCTGCAATGAACACTGAGATACATGTGTCTTTTTGAATTATGGTTTTCTCTGGGTATATGCCCAGTAGTGGGATTGCTGGGTCATATGGTAGTTCTATTTTTAGTTTTTTAAGGAACCTCCATACTGTACTCCATAGTGGCTATATCAATTTACATTCCCACCAACAGTGTAAGAGGATTCCCTTTTCTCCACACCCTCTCCAGCATTTATTGTTTGCAGATTTTTTGATGATGGCTATTCTGACTGGTGTGGGGTGATATCTCATTGTAGTTTTGATTTGCATTCCTCTAATAGTTGGTGATGTTTTCCTGTGTTTTTTGGCCCTCTGTATGTCTTCTTTGGAGAAATGTCTATTTAGGTCTTCTGCCCATTTTTTTTTTTTTTTTTTTTGCGGTACGCAGGCCTCTCACTGTTGTGGCCTCTCCCATTGCGGAGCACAGGCTCTGGACGCACAGGCTCAGTGGCCATGGCTCACGGGCCCAGCCACTCTGTGGCATGTGGGATCCTCCCGGACCAGGGCAGGAACCCATGTCCCCTGCATCAGCAGGCAGACTCTCAACCACTGTGCCACCAGGGAAGCCCTTCTGCCCATTTTTTGATTTGGCTGTTTGTTTTTCTTGATATTGAGCTGCATTAGCTCTTTGTATATTTTGGAGATTAATCCTTTGTCAGTTGCTTTGTTTGCAAATATTTTCTCCCAATCTGAGGGTTGTCTTTTCGTCTTGTTTATGGTTTCCTTTGCTGCACAAAAGCTTTTAAGTTTAATTAGGTCGCATTTATTTGAAATCCTGTCATTTGTAACAACATGGATGAACCTGGAGGACATCATGACTGTCGTATTTTACTTAACATAGAAGTATAAATACTGCAAGAGTCCACTTATATGAGGTATCTAAAACAGTTTAACTCATAGGAAGGCAAAATATACATCAAAATGGTATTCCAAAATATTACATTTAAAATATATATATATATACTTGAGATGTTTATATAAAATGATGGTGATAACCAGATGTTTTTCACCTCTGGGGAATGGCTATTAAACCAAAGTTAGAGGTATTACAAACATAGTATGAGAAACTGCAGCATATGAATGGATGGTACTTATTCTAGAATTCATATTATTGATGATCTTTACCACACACTCAGAAGCATCCTCTTGTTTGGGAGAAAAGAGAGCATAATTATATGATGATACAAGTCTTTCTCCTAAATAATATCATCTTGCTGAAGCTGCCAGAAATTAAGCTGACTGGCATTCTGGCTGGTGCTGACATCACAAGTAGTAGCAGTCATCCTGGCATCTGCGTAACTGCTAACTAGCCTGATCCTTCAATAGTCAAATTTTATTTGACTGGTTTTTTCACCAATAAGATCTCAAAGATTTTTTTGAGAAAACTAATCCAGTGGCACAAGATTCCATCATTGGAATCCCTGAAACATTTTACACTTATAGTTTATCACCCCATTTTGGATATGAGGAAATTAAATGCCAGAATGATCAAGAAGACAGAGTTACACAGGCAGAGGCAGAGCCCATAATTCGTATCTGACTTGGTCCAGAATCCATGTCTCTAAATGCAAACTATACCAATAATGAAACCACTATCTTTATAATAAGACCAAAGTAGGTCCAGGCAACTAAAAATCAGAAAAGGCTTGCAGGCAAATTGATAGTCATCTTTCTGTTTGATCTACATTTATCCAATTCAAATTAACCAACTAATACAGGTAAACAAGTCAAGCAAACATACTAATTAAAAACCATCAAGCTAACAAAGCTATAATTTTGCATCAGGTGGCATATACCTTTCAATGCTTCATCCAGGATTTCTGCCATGAAGACAAAATTATCTAAATTCTATAAGCACGAAGTCTGTTTCCACAATGTATATTTTTAATTTGGTCACAGTACAGTTTGAATCGAGCTAACATTCAGAAGATCTGGGACATGTTAATGGACAAATTGTTTCTGACTAGGAGGACATCCAATATATGTCTTTGCCACAGAAAGTTCTTGCATTCAGCTTCACAGAATAGTATTGTTAAAGAATGCCTGATGCTGGAACAGTATTCAACTGAATCTTTAATAGCAGCACTTTAAAAGAGGCCAAGCTGTGAAAGTAATTTCTTCTGCTTAATTACTTTTCCAGAACTAAGGAACTTAGACATTCTCGCTCTAAATACAATTTTGTGCACTTATTTTCAGCATTTCTGTCAAGGCTTATTCAAATGTCTTTTCCCATACCTTTAGGTGATGGCATGATTTTATTGTTCATTGAATAAGTTTTGTGTGAGCTCTAATAACACACAAAGATATAGACGGATTTTTTAGTCTTTTTCATCTATTTTTTTTTGCTTCAGTCGATTTGTATTAATTTTTAGTATTTGGAGAAATAGTGTTTGAAAACCACTATACCTCATAGATATTTCCTTTTTCTTTGAATTTTTTTCTTAATTACTGCTTATTTTTTCAAACAATGCATTTTCACCTTTTTATGTAATTTCAAACTTACATAAAATATCAGGAATTCCCTCACAGTAGCTAAGACAGGGAAACAACCTAAGTGTCCATCAAAGGATGAATGCATAAAGAAGGATGTGGAGTGTGTATATGTGTGTGTGTGTATACACACACACACACACACACACACACACACACAGAATGGAATATTATTCAGCCATAAAAAGGATGGAAAACCTGCCATTTGTGAATTGCATCAATACGGTGATGAACCTTGAGGGCATTATGTTTAGTGAAGTAAGTCTGACAGAGAAAGACAAATCCTGTATGATCTAACTTATTTGTGGAATCTAAAAAGAAATACACTTAGAAACATGGAGTAGATTGGTGGTTGCCAGGGGTAGCAGTCGGGGGGAGTGGAGGAAATGAGTAAAGGTGGTCAAAGGATACAAACTTCCAATTATAAGATTAACATGTTCAGGGGATCAAATGTACAGCATGGAAACTATGGTTAACAATACTATGCTTGAAACATCTGAAAGTTGATTAGAGAGTAAATCTTAGAAGTTCTCACCACACAGCAAATAAAGGGTAAGTTTGTGAAGTTATGGATGTTAATTAATCTTACTGTAATCATTTTGCAATATATCCATATATCAAATCATCACACTGTACACCTTATACAATGTTATATGTTAACTGTATCTCAAGCTGGGGAAAATAGAAACCTGGCTCCAATTTTTCTCATAATAATGACTCACTCAATTTTGAAAAATATAGTAGTTTTAGGTTTGCTAACTTATGCCAATTAAAAATAATAACTAGAATTCAGTAATTGTGTACATTCTTTTTGTATTTAAACTGAGGTTATATAACATGTGTGTTATATATGTGTATATATGTAGTGTATATATTACTATCTTCAAGATCAACTTATTTTTTAAGTAAAATCTATAACTACTAGTCAAATACAACTTTATCACATTAGGTATCACCTGAGTAATTGAAGGTGAAACTTGGAAACGAGATTATAAAGTAACTAAAACAAGAAGACTTATCCTCCTGGCAGCATGCTAAGAGAGACAAGACACACCTGGAGAAGGAAATCAACTTTTGTTTCATTGGTGATTAATCTGTCCATTCATAGTTTAATGACTCCAGTAAATTGTGTTTGCACAGAAATTAAGGTATCAGTCCATATGATCTGTGTCTCTCTTATCTAATTGCAGAGAAAAATGAAAATTTTCTGGGTTATAAGATTTGGTGTCAATGAAAGCCTGCTGAAAACAATCTTTTCCTTCACTCTTTATAACAGGGCAGCTGTAGCTACAACTGAGAGCTCTGTAGGCCACATTTTGGACCGTCTGATGCACTTCATAGATGACTTGTTGCTTTCACAAGAGCTCTTATTTTCATACTCCAAATAGCAAGTATTGAGATCTAGAGGAAGTTCCACAGAGGCCTCATCAGTCATTCTGTGCTTGACAGTCTTCAGATGGAAATTCCTGAATAGAAAACAGGTATCTATCATGCAATATTTCATCCTACACCCTCAATAACTTGCAAATTTCATGGTTGGCTATGTAAGTGGCATGCTGAGCTTAAGCTAATGTGTTTTCCATCCCAAATGACACAGCTGTTTTTCTCCTCCTGCATTAAGCACTGAGCAGGTGGTGTTTCCTAATCATTTATGTTCATCCCGTCTGCCATCATGAGCAAGAGAGATCATGGACGTGCTCAGTGGCTCTTATAGTTAAATGGTGATGAATACAACAGTGAGTCTGCTTTGACCACAGAAGCATCTAATTTGAAAACCATGGCAACAAAAGTGTGGAGGTGGGGCTGGGCCCTGTCCTCTGTCAACTAGAAATAAATAATTCAACATCATCTAGCAGCCATTTGTCTTGGCTCTGGTTATTGTTGAGAAATGATGAATTGGAGCATAGAATCAATAGAAGTGGTAGAGTATTTTCTTCGGTTAAAAGAACAAAGTCAATGATAATTTACAAATACTTAATTTTTTAACATTCATTAGGAAGGTGCATATGCTGATGATAATATTTTCACTCTCATAGTATCTTCATTTGTAGTCAGAGCTTTATGCATAAACAAATATACTGGCTTTCTCACCCAGTCGTATCTGCTGAAAGTTGCTTTTTTATTCCTTCATTTCCATTTCAAGGAAAATTAAGAAACAAATAGACAATCACACTTAGTGAAAAGGGTATTGAATACCAGATCTTGTGGGTCTTTTGACTCCTACTTGTAGGCTGATGTCTAGGTACAAAGAAAAATGTGGGTGAAAGTCACTTTGAATGAAATCAGGCTTGGAAAATACATTCATAAAAATGCAAAATGATTATCACCTTTCAGATTTTTAAAACGTTCTCTTTCTTACACTGCCATACTAAATGTGCCGTTTGAATTTGTCTTGGTCCTATTGAATAGGAGCAAAATATACCACCCCACAATGTGCCCCCTTTGGCATATTGATTATTTTGAGCTGGTTAAGAAACAGCAGGCACAAGTGAAGCTCTGAAAAGGGAGTAGACGTTAGCCTTTTGTGAGAGATATTTACATGTAAAAGGAAATATTCATTTGTAAAGTTGTCTTCTCTGTACTGGGAAGGATGACTCTAAATCTCTAGAAACTTATCAATGGAGAAAAGAACAACCTAAATCTGAATAACAATGTTACTCTTGTTTAATGTGCTTTTCCCGGTAACTTTTCATAACTGGCCTTCCCCCCACCCCACTAACATCTTTTATCTTTAGCTTGCGATAGTATTTAAGGTGCTGGCTTAGGCCTTTTTGGAGAGTTACTCAATTTTCCTGGGTATCTCTCATATATTCAAGGGGTAATACATGTTATGACGTTTCTATTTTTTTCTCCTGTTAATCTGTCTCTTATTCTGGGGGAGGGATCTCGGCCCTAGAAGGGTAGAGGGAAAATTATTTTTCCTCCCCTATGCTATAAGAAAGGACTCTGCTGAAGGGGAACTATTATAAGTAAGACCATCTAAGAGACTGTCTGGTCCATGGATGCTGAAGACAGGCTAATCCAAATAAGAGTTCAACTACAGGCCAGGGAAGAGGCAAAGATATAAATGTATAAGTAGTATGGAAATAAGGGAATGTGTAAGTCCAAAAATGGGAAGGTGAGTGGGAAAATGTGAGGGCACATGGTACAAGAGGGGCGAGGTAAAGAACCATAGGGAACCAGATGTCTCTGTCTAGAACCAGATGGCACTGTCTAGAGAAAGTTCTAAGAGAATAAAAGAAGTAGAAGGATTTGGGAGCAGTGAACTTTTATATTTGTCAGGTTTCATTTATTTATTCTTTCATTATTCATTCATTCTATAAAAGGATACGTTTTTTGATGTTTCAAATTCCTAAATTTACATATGCTATTTGTAACTCTACTGATGACTAGTATCAAAATAAAATTGAAATAATTTCTGCTAAATAGAGAAGGCCTTTAAGTTCATATCTTCCTCTATTTTTTTCAATACTTACCAGGAATCCATAGAGTTACATTCTCCTGAAGGCTATGGAGTCAGTCTTATCTACATAATCATCCATTTCAATTTTCCCATATGAATGCTTTTTATTGGTAGAATACCTTACCCTGACAACCACAGGACAGAAAAGGAACAAGAGTGAATGTATCTTACATCTCTTATATAAACCCTGTCAGTTTAAGATTTTCAATGAAAGGCAAGGCTGTGAATCATGGTTTTTAAGAACTTGATCTCAAAGCTGAGCCATCTTAAAAGCTGATTACATTAGACAAGCCAAGTCAGGACTCAAATTTTTCATCTCAAAAAATGGCCTGGGCTTCCCTGGTGGCACAGTGGTTGAGAGTCCGCCTGCTGATGCAGGGGACACGGGTTCGTGCCCCGGTCCGGGAAGATCCCACATGCCGCGGAGCGGCTAGGCCTGTGAGCCATGGCCGCTGAGCCTGCGCATCCGGAGCCTGTGCTCCGCAACGGGAGAGGCCACAACAGTGAGAGGCCTGCATACCGCAAAAAAAAAAAAAAAAAAAAAAGGCCTAATAATGCTTCATAGAATTATTGTAAAGGAGGAATGATTTTCTAGTAGAATTTGTAGTATGGTGCCTGACCATAATACTTTTCAAACACAAATTAGGTACTAGCACTATATTATTATTCTGAATGCCAGAAATTGAAGGACATTTACACCATGTTATTAATGACAGAAATCTGAAGTGGTTTCAGAAATAACAGTTGTTTTTTGTTTTTCTTTTTTAATTTTCTAAATTGGGATTTCACATCCTTTTCTAAACTGGGATCTCACATCATTTTGAGTTAAAAAAAAGAAAATGAGCAGAGACCAACCTATATAATTTATTTATTTGCAAATTATACACTAATACCATTATACTAATATACTTTTTGTATATTGACAATAAACTAGTAATTAAAATAATACAAAAATTAGAGGCAAGGACTTCTGAATAAAATCATTATGGAAGTTTTCTTCTAGAAGGCAAATTTATACCCATGATGTTTTATCTGGTTCAGAGTGAGATTAGTTCTCTTGGATCCCTAAAAGCTACTGCGGTTAAAGAAAAGTACTGACAGCAATGCACATTGGATAAACATTTATTGAGCACAAGTCCACATAGTCTTTGATTTATGGAATTTAGAGACCCTGTGAAGAAAACAGAAACATGTATGTAAATGTAGCTTAGGGAATTTTCCTTCTAAATGCAGCTCATCTTTGAGAAATACTTCCTCACCTTCCTGAAAGACTGTGCTCTTTCTGTTTTAAGCAGGTTTTGATCATTATAATAGCACTTACTTTCATTCATCTACCTCCCTTCTAGACTATAACCTCCTTGAAGGATAAGTCATTTCCTTTTGTTTCCTTGGTACCTGGCATAGCATTTGGCAGATAGTAGGTGGTCAAAAACTATGCACTGTTGAATATAATATATATATATATTATATTCAACATGAAGATACAGCCACTACACTGTCATGATTTGCTAAAGAATGTCAAATCTCCCCAAATTCTGAATGTAATATGCCCAATAATTTCAGTTATTTTAAATGTTTACCTTTCTTGGTGGAGGTGGGTAAGTAAAACTCTCTAACACACTTATAATTTCATATTCATTAAATCAACAAGGTAAAGCTGACGACCTTACCTCAGAACATATTTTACGAGTTACAGTTAACTTATTTTCTAAAGCTGAACTAATAGATAAAATAGAGACAGTTTTCTGTTTGGGAGTGCAGGCACTTTACACTCCAGTGCTCTCATAAACACTTTTGACTCAACATTGACCAGGTTAAGGGTAAGTCTGAGAGTAGGCACGCAACTGTGTTAACAATGAGAACTGGATATTAGGGGAATAAGGTTCAACTGAAAAGCAATTCAGGCTTCATCAAGGGGACAATTTACATAAGAGAATCTTCCTGAAATGCAAATGATGTTTTCTAGCAACCTGAAGGACATATGAGACCCAATATAAGCAGTTAACTAAGTCATGCTTAATTTAATTTCTGACAAAATGTGCATTTAATGTAGAGTATAAATTGATGGTTGACAGAGAAAATAGACCGGAAAATGATGAAAACAAAGCTCTGCGCTGAGCTCTGGACCTCAATCCACAAGATCTTTGTGATGAATGGTCTCGTTGTGGTTTCTAATCTTAACTATAAAATCAGGTATATAACATTTCTGTGTACTTTTCAAAGTTCAGTGATTTGTTTGCCATGTTACTAGAGGAAAGCCATTAGAGATTTAATGAAAAATATAACATTTTCAAAAGGCACTTGTGATATCAATAAAGAAAATCTAAGCATTTTGGATAGCATTTTTATACATGTAATGCTGAAGTAGTTTATATGAGAAATCAGTAAGTTCCCATCATGTATTTATATCCACTTATCATCTGTAAGAGATGCTTAAGAGAGTGGAGTAATGTGAAATAAATAAATCTGTTTTTTCAATGACATAATTTTGTTGAAGAAACCAAACAGATTATAAATGCACACATTCAAATGTTGAAAGGACCTGGGTCAAAGGGAGAGAATTAGGAAAGGCTTTCTTGAAAATGAGATAATTTTAAATAAAAACTTATTAGTCTTTTCTTCACACCACAGGTTAGAAGAAAGAAGAAGGCATTTGAGAATAAAGTCAAAGGCATTTGTAAAGGCCAGAGGGTACAACGAATCAGTTTTGTTAGGAGGTCACTGAGTTCCACTGGTTGCATCAGCCACTTGAAGGATTAAGGTAACATTCTAATTATGGAATGTAGCTCCTGAAGAGGATTGGATAAAACTCTGTGCCATATGTTTTTAGATAGATGCTTAAAATAAAGAAGGACATTTTCTGAGGTAACAGTGTTAACAGCTAACTTTTATTGAATGCATACTATTAATTTTGTCTATCATTTCATTTAATCCTCATGACAACCATGTAAGGTAGACGCTATTATCTTCTTTTGTGTAAAAGGAAATAAAGGCATGAGGAGTTGAATAACTTGTTCATGTATGCAGGTGAGAATTCAAACCCAAACAGTCTGGTTCCAGGATGCACTCTCATAATTTAAGTCATTCTGCCTCTCAAGAGAGTTATTCTAGAAGTCTGTTTGCTTTTAAAAGGAATAGGTCATATCCCAATAAAATAAAACCAACTTAAAGCTAAAAACAAGTCATTTTCAATAGAAACCTTTTGCAGGAAGAAATGCTATCTTCTTCACCTCAAAAGTTCCCAAATTACTACTGGTAAATTGCTCTGTCTCTTGGCATGCTGATAGAATATCCATTTATATTCAGATCCAACGGATTGAAAATAAACCTTGATATGCATCACCTAGAAAGTTTCTTCTAAGTAGTATCTATTCTCTCCCAATACTCATATATGTATAACTTAAACCTAAACATGGTGATAAAATATAGCCTGCAGTAAAAGGATAATTCTCTAGGAGAAAGTCTCGATGTATGAAAGAATGAGAATGAGAATGAGGTTCAAAGTGGAAGTCATGTCAGGAGAGAAAACCCTTAAAATAGAAAGAAAAATATAAACTGTTAAACAAGTAAGAGCCTCCTGGCACGCTATGATAAGATATAAAATTTCAAAGAAATTCTAGGGAAATACAGACCTAATTCTCATCATTTACCATATCATTAGAGGTTTTATATCAAAGGGGTGAGTGTATTTTTATACAAGTAGTTATGAGAGTTTATTGCTAGAATCTCATTTTCTTTGTGTTTTGAAATCTGCTTAATTTGGTCTTCTATACCTTTCAAAATAATTTATTTCACTTGCTCTAGTCCTTTTTAATGATGTAATAGCTTTATAACCTTTTTCTCTTCCTCTGTTTTCATTACTTTATTCCAAAACCGTAAGTAGCATAGGCATTTTATGTTTCTATATTAATCTTTTCTTCAATATCTTAGTATTTTTATATTTTAAAAATAGCTGTATACCAAAATCTATATTAGTTTTCTATTGCTGTTCTAACAAATTACTATAAACTTAGCAACTTAAAACAACATAAATTTATTATCTCTGTTTCTGCATGTCAGAAGTTTGAGTGGTCTCAACTGGGCTCCCTGCTGAACATCTAACAACATTGAAATAAAGGTGTCACCAGGACTGCAATCCTTACTAGAGGCTCTGGGTAAGATCTGGTTTCTAAGCTCATTTGGGTGGTTGACTAAATCCAGTTCCTTGCAGTTGTAGGACTGAGGTCCTCATTTCTTGATAGCTATAAGCTAGTGGTTAGTTGTTGCTCCTAAAGGCTACTTTCATTCTTTCTTAGGCTCTCCATGTGGCTTCCTCCACCAAGAGCCAGTCAAGGCCATCTCATTTTAATTCTCTTTGACTTCAGCATCTATCAAATCTCTCTTGACTAAAGGAAGGTATTAGGCAATATAGTTGGGAATGGATTAGAACTACCTGACAAAACGTTTCTAAGTATATTAGAGAAATTAACTGTACTATGAACTATATTAATCTAACAATGATTTATAGAACACTATCCTAAAAAAAATGGTAGGACATATTTATTTTTTCATGTTATCCAGATTTACTATATTTTACTGGTATTATTTTAAACCTTTTTAATTTTTTATTTTATATTGGAGCATAGTTGACTAACAATATTGTGTTAGTTTCAGGTGTACAGCAAAGTGATTCACTTATACATATATTATACATGTATCTATTCTTTTTCAAGTTCTTTCCCATTTAGGTTATTACAGAATATTGAGCAGAGTTCCCTGTGCTATATAGTAGGTCCTTGCTGGTTATCTATTTTAAATGTAGCAGTGTGTATAAGTCAATCCCAAACTCCCAATCTATCCCTCCCCCTGACCCTCCCCCTCTGGTAACCATAAGTTTGTGACTCGGTTTCTGTTTTGTAAATAAGTTCATTTGTATTATTTCTTTTTTTAGATTCTGCATATAAGTGATATATGATATTTGTCTTTCTCTGACTTAATTAGCATGATAATCTCCAGGTCTATCCATGTTGCTGCAAATGGCATTTACATCATTCTTTTTAATGGCTGAGTAATAATCCATTGTATAGATGCACCACATCTTCTTTATCCATTCATTGATTGATGGACATTCATGTCACTCCCATGTCTTGGCTATAGTAAACAGTGCTGCAATGAACACTGTGGTGCATTTGTCCTTTCAAACCATGTTTTTCTCTGGATATATGCCTAGGAGTGGGATTGTTGTATCATATGGTAACTCTGTTGTTAGTTTAAGGAACATCCATACTGTTCTTCATAGTGGCTGGACCAATTTACACTCCCACCAACAGTGTAGGAGGATTCCCTTTTCCACACACTCTCTCCAGCATTTATTGTTTGTAGACTTTTTTTTTTTTTTTTTTTTGCGGTATGCGGGCCTCTCACTGTTGTGGCCTCTCCCGCTGCAGAGCACAGGCTCTGGACGCACAGGCTCAGCGGCCATGGCTCACAGGCCCAGCCGCTCCACGGCATGTGGGATCCTCCCAGACCGGGGCACGAACCCGTGTCTCCTGCATCGGCAGGCGGACTCTCAACCACTGCGCCTGTAGGGAAACCCTGTTTGTAGACTTTTTGATGATGGCATTCTGACTGCTATGAGGTGATACTTCATTGTAGTTTTGATTTGCATTTCTCTAATAATTAGTGATGTTGAGCATCTTTTCATGTGCCTCATGGACACCTGTATGTCTTCTTTGGAGAAATGTCTATTTAGATCTTCTGCCTATTTTTTTGCTTGTTTTTCTCATATTGAGCCATATGAGCTATTTGCAAAATTTGGAGATTAATCTCTTGTTGGTTGCAAATATTTTCTCCCATTCTGTGGGTTGTCTTTTCATTTTGTTTATGGTTTCCTTTGCTGTGCAAAAGCTTTTGAAATTAATTAGGTCCCATTTGTGTTTCTTTTTATTTCCATTACTCTAGGAGACGGATAGAAAAAGATATTGCTGCAATTTATGTCAAACAGTGTTCTGCCTTTGCTTTCCTCTAAGAGTTTTTATAGTATCCAGTCTTATATTTGGGTCTTTAATCCATTTTGAGTTTATTTTTGTGCATGGTGTTAGAGAATGTTCTAATTTCATTCTTTTACATGCAGCTGTCCAATTTTCCCAGATCCATTTATTGCAGAGACTATCTTTTCTCCATTGTATAGTCTTGCCTCCTTTGTTGTAGATTAATTGACCATAGGTGCATGGGTTTATTTCTGGGCTTTCTATCCCATTCCATTGATCTATATTTCTGTTTTTGTGCCAGGACCATACTGTTTTGATGACTGTAGCTTTGTACTATAGTCTGAAGTCAGGGAGCCTGATTCCTCCAGCTCCATTTTTCTTTCTCAAGATTGATTTTGCTACTCAGGGCCTTTTGTCTTTCCATTCAAGTTAAAAATTTTTTAATTCTAGTTCTGTGAAAAATGCCATTGGTAATTTGATAGGGATTGCATTGAATCTGTAGATTGCCTTGGGTAGTGTAGTCATTTTTACAATATTGATTCTCCCAATCCAAGGACATCAGCATATCATAGTTTTCAGAGTACAGGTCTTTTGCCTCCTTAGATAGGTTTATTCCTAGGTATTTTATTTTTCTGATGCAATGGTAAATGGGATTGTTTCCCTAATTTCCTGCTCTTTCATTGTTATAGTATAGAAATGCAACAGATTTCTGTGTATTAATTTTGTATCCTGCAACTTTACCAAATTCCTGGATTAGCTCTAGTAGTTTTCTGGTAGTGTCTTTAGGATTTTCTATGTATAGTATCATGTCATCTGCAAACAGTGACAGTTTTACTTCTTTTCCAATTTGGATCCTTTTTTTAAATTTTCTTCTCTGATTGCTGCTGTGGCTAGGACTTCCAAAAGTTTGTTGAATAAAAGTGGTGAGAGTGGGCACCCTTGTCTTGTTCCTGATCTTAAAGAAAATGCTTTCAGCTTTTTACCATTGAGTATGATGTTTCCTGTGGGTTTGTCACTTATGACCTTTATTATATTGAGGTAGGTTCCTTCTATGCCCATTTTCTGGAGAGTTTTTATCATAAATGGTGTTGAATTTTGTCAAAAGCGTTTTCTGCATCTATTGAGATGATCATATGGGTTTTATTCTTCAATTTGTTAATGTGGTGGATCACAATGATTGATTTGAAGATATTGAAAAGTCCTGGTATCCCTGGGATAAATCCCACTTGATCATGGTGTATGCTCCTTTTAATGTATTGTTGGACATGGTTTGCTAGTATTTTCTTGAGGATTTTTGTGTCTATGTTCACTAGTGATTTCTTGAGGATTTTTGTGTCTATGTTCACTAGTGATATTGGCCTGTAATTTGTATGTGTGTGTGTGGTATCTTTGTCTGGTTTTTGTAATAGGGATGCTGGCCTCACAGAATGAGTTTGGGAGTGTTCCTTTCTCTGTAATTTTTTGGAATAGTTTCAGAAGGACAGATGTTAACTCTTCTCCAAACATTTGAAAGAATTCGCCTGTGAAGCCATCTGGTCTTGGACTTTTGTTTGTTGTGAGTTTTTAAAGCACAGTGTCAATTTCACTACTTGTGTTTGGTCTGTTCATATTTCTATTTCTTCCTGGTTTAGTCTTGGGAGATTGTACCTTTCTAAGAATTTATCCATTTCTTCTAGGTTGTCCATTTTATTGGCATGTAGCTGCTTGTAGTAGTCTCTTATGGTTCTTTGTATTTCTGTGGTGTTGGCTGTAATTTCCCCTTTTTCATTGTTAATTTTATTGATTTGAGTCCTCTCCCTTTTCTTGATGAGTCTGGCTAAAAGTTTATCAATTTTGTTTTTCTTTTCAAAGAACTAGCTTTTAGTTTCATTGATCTTTTCTGTTGTTTTCTTCATCTCTTTCATTTATTTCTCCTCTGATCTTTATGATTTCTTTCCTTCTACTAACTTTGGGTTTTTTCTGTCCTACTTTTTCTGTTTGCTTTAGGTGTAAGGTTAGGCTGTTTGAGATTTTTCTTGTTTCCTGCAGTAAGCTCGTATCACTATAAATCTACCTCTTAGACTTGTTTTTGCTGCATCCCACTGGTTTTGGATCATCCTATTTTTGTTTTCATTTGTCTCTAGGTATTTTTTTATTTCTACTTTGATTTCTTCATTGACCAGTTGGTTGTTTAGTAGCATATTGTTTAACCTCCATGTGTTTGTGTATTTTGCATTTTTCTTGTAGTTGATTTCTAATCTCATAGTATTTTGGTCAGAAAAGATGCTTCATATTATTTCAATTAAACTTACTTAGGCTTGCTTTGTGGCCCAGCATGTGATCTATCCTGGAGAATGTTCCATGTGTAGGTGAAAAGAATGTGTATTCTGCAGCTAGCAGATAGAACTCTGTATAGATATCAATTAAGTTGACATGGTCTAATGTATCATTTAAGTCCTGTGTATCCTTATTGATTTCCTGTCTGATCTCCATTGATGTAAGTGGGGTGTTAAAGTCCCTCACTATTATTGTATTACTGTCAATTTCTCCTTTTATATCTGTTAACATGTGCCTTATATATTGAGGTGTTCCCGTGTTGGGTGCATATATATTTACACTTGGCATATCTTCTTCTTGGATTGATCCCTTGATCATTATGTAGCGTCCTTCCTTGTCTCTTTTAACAGTCTTTATTTTAAAGTCTATTTTATCTTATATGAGCATTGTTACTCTGCTTTCTTTTGATTTCCATTTGCATGGAATACCTTTTTCTATCCCCTCACTTTCACTCTCTATGTGTCTCTATGTCTGAAGTGGATCCCTTGTAGACAGCGTGTGTACAGGTCTTGTTTTTGTATACATCCAGCCAGTCTATGTCTTTTGGTTGGAGCATTTAATCCATTTATATTTAAGGTAATTATCAATATGCATCTTATTATTGTCATTTTGTTAATTGTTTTGGATTTGTTTCTGTAGGTCTTTTTTCTTCCTCTCCTCTTTTGTTCTCTTCTCTCATGAATTGATGATCGTCTTTAGTGTTGTTTTTGGATTCCTTTTTTTTTTTTCATGTGTATATCTATTATAGATTTTTCATTTGCGGTTACCATGAGGTTTTGGTAATGTCTTTAGTGTTGTTTTTGGATTCCTTTTTTTTTTCATGTGTATATCTATTATAGATTTTTCATTTGCGGTTACCATGAGGTTTTG
Source organism: Neophocaena asiaeorientalis asiaeorientalis (assembly GCF_003031525.2). NCBI lineage: Eukaryota > Metazoa > Chordata > Mammalia > Artiodactyla > Phocoenidae > Neophocaena > Neophocaena asiaeorientalis. The sequence goes on from NW_020172627.1 coordinate 4,303,768, forward strand.
GTACAGCAGTCTATATATAAACAAGATTGTTTTAAGTTGCTGGCTTGTTCATTTCAAATGCATTTCAAATATCCTGCACTTGTTCTCTCCTCTCATAATTACTAGTTTTGATATCATATTTGTGTGTGGATGATTTCTTACCTTTACTGTATATTTGCCTTTACAAGTGAGCTTTCCCATTTCATAATTTTCCACTTTCTAGTTGCAACCTTTTCTTTTATGCCTAGAGAAGTTCCTGTAGCATTTGTTGTAAAGCTGGTTTGGTGGTGCTGAATTCTTATAGCTTTTGCTTATCTGTAAAGCTTTTGATTTCTCTGTCAAATCTGAATGAGAGCCTTTCTGGGTAGAGTATTCTTGGTTGTAGGTATTTTCCTTTCATCAGCTTAAATATATTGTGTCACTCCCTTCTGGCCCACAGAGTTTCTGCTGAAAAATTAGCTGATAACCTTATGGCTTTGATCTATGCCCTCATCTGCTCTCACCGCTACCTGGACTTTAATTACTTTTCCTGATTTCCATTGCTTACCCTCTCTCTGTTTCTCGCCTATGGCAACATTTATTTTAGCCATTTTTTCTGCTCATCTCTTGCAGTAAAGCATCAGAACTAAGAAGGCTTCATGTGACAGAGGTTGTGGTAGGTAGTGTTAATGGTCAATAAAAAAAATTTCCCAAACCATTCTTTCTTTGCTGACTTGCAATTTAAAGCTGGAAAAGCACCTATTTATCTTCTCAATTGCTTGGGCAGTTAGAATTGGCTATGTGACACAATGCTGCTCAATGAGACTTGAAGTCTGTTAAAAGGCTTTTGGAAAATAATACTATCTATCTCCCTGATAAGCAGAAAAGCTCCTCTTCCTCTAAATTCCATCCCACTCCCCATTCCTGACTTTCTGCCCCTGACTTATGATGCCCCTGGCATTGTAAATGTCTGTTAACAACTTGGGACCCTGGGGTGAAAAGCAAGAATAAATTTAGCAAACAAGCATAGAAGAGCTTATGGAGGGAAAGGGACCAGGTCCTTTATGATACTGTTGGACAGCCAAGCAAAAGCCAAATATTTACACTTTTTTTTTTTTAACTTTTGGGGCTTCGTTGCTGTGGGGGGGCCCTCTTCTAGTTGCCACGAACACGGGCTGCTTCTCATTGTGGTGTGTGGGCTTTTCATTGCACTGCCTTCTCTTGTTGCAGAGCACAGGCTCTAGGCGCATGGGCTGGGCTACAGTAGTTGTGGTGCACAGGCTCAACAGTTGTGGCCTGTGGGCTTAGTTGTTCTGTGGCATGTGGGATCTTCCCGGACCAGGGCTCAAACCCTTGTCCCTTGCATTCGCAGGCAGAGTCCCAACCAGTGCACCACGAGGGAAGCCCTACACAGTTCTTTTAACGGGGGAATTATGTAGTGGAGAAACCCATTATATAGCCTTTATGGGGGAAGGGTTTAGCTTCCTTAAACAGAGAGAAATTGGCACCAAATATGGTCCTTTCAGCTTTAGCATATTTCTTTCTCTTTTGTTGCACAGAACATTTCACCCAAAAGTGGGGTTGGAAGGTGGGAGATGCCAGTGCAGTTTGACATTTTTCCAGGAACCACTCCTTGCTTCCAATCTGTAAGCTCTGACCCTTGAGTGTGGTCCATATAAAAATGCTCCTTCACATTATGAAAGTTTCTTCCTGAAAAGTTTTCTGAGACCTGTTATTTTTCCATCCAAAATGTCTTAAATCAGGAATAGCCGTATGTGTCTGAACCTTTAGAATAGAGTTTTTAAGCTCCTTTCCTTGAAATTGTGGGTCCCAGATGAATCAGAGCATGTGATTATATACGTACTGATTTTTCCAATGATATATGATTATTAAATAAATGGCAACAGGACAGTATAGGTCAAACATTTAAAGTACAGAAGATACTTATGAACTATTAATTTTTGGTATAAATGAGTATTTTGAACATTATCTGATCAAGAGAGGAAGAAACTAGTAAGTTCAAATTACTAAGAAAAAAATGAGGGAAGTGTCTTGTGATTTTTCATTACAGAGAGAGATTGATCTATTAAGTTATTAGGAAGATGATAATCCAAAATAATAGAAAAATAGGTTCAAGAAGGATCATTGGTGTGTTCTGATTTCAAGGAAGTTAGGATACATAATTGCCATGCATTTATTTGAAAACAAACACTTACATATTACTTTCTTTCAAACACTTTTCCCAAAAACTTTTAGACATACTCTTTGGGAACAAAAACAAAAGATTGAACCACCATCTTTTTCTGGGAGAATACTTTTTTGAAGCATTTTGGCCTATTCTAAAAATGCATAAAGCTATTTTTGATACTGAAGGAAGTTATGTATTAAAACTGAGAGAGATTGCACATAACATTTTATCAGGCATTATAAAATGTAATAATCCAGGAACATTTAATTTCTATGTTTGAACAGGGAACCTAATGTCCTCAGTAATTTCTCAAATATATGAGGAAATCCCTGCATCCTACATATGGAACCACTAAAACATTCTTTAGAATTTAATTTTTCAATAAGCAGTTTTTTTGAAGTGGACTTATAAAGTAGGGAGAAGAAACCAATACATTTTGGCAGTAGCCCAAAAATGTAGTTAACATCATGGACTCCAGACCAAGAGAGAACTGCTAATAATTCTTGGCAGTTAGTCTATTGGCAAATTTCCAAACTTCTAAACATCTCAGTTCCCTTGAGGTAAGTAAGAATGATAATAGTTTCTGTTTCCCAATGTCATTGCAATGGTTAGGGCTTAGCACAGTGCCTGATAAGTGCATATAACAGAGCACTACCTAATGCCTATAGCATCTCATTTAAACTCCACAGGAACTCTATTAAAAAAACTCTTTAGAACACATATTTTGGTGAAGAAAATGTTTTCACAACAGAGCTATAGATATGCTTTTCTTTTTTTTTAATTGAAGTATAGTTGATGTACATAAGTTACAGGTGTACAAATAGTGATTCACAATTTTTAAGGTTATACTCCATTTATAATTATTATAAACATTGGCTATATTCCCTGTGTTTTACAGTATATCCCTGTAGCTTATTTTATGCATAATAGTTTGTACCACTTACACATATTGCCCTTGCCCCCTTCCCTCTCCCCATTGGTAACCACTAGTTTGTTCTCTAGATCTATGAGTCTGCTTCTTTTTTGTTTTTTTCCCTAGTTAGTTGTATTTTTTAGATTTCATATATGAGTGCTATCATACAGTATTTATCTTTCTCTGAAAAATATATGAGGAAATCCCTGCATCCTACATATGGAACCACTAAAACATTCTTTAGAATTTAATTTTTCAATAAGCAGTTTTTTTGAAGTGGACTTATAAAGTAGGGAGAAGAAACCAATACATTTTGGCAGTAGCCCAAAAATGTAGTTAACATCATGGACTCCAGACCAAGAGAGAACTGCTAATAATTCTTGGCAGTTAGTCTATTGGCAAATTTCCAAACTTCTAAACATCTCAGTTCCCTTGAGGTAAGTAAGAATGATAATAGTTTCTGTTTCCCAATGTCATTGCAATGGTTAGGGCTTAGCACAGTGCCTGATAAGTGCATATAACAGAGCACTACCTAATGCCTATAGCATCTCATTTAAACTCCACAGGAACTCTATTAAAAAAACTCTTTAGAACACATATTTTGGTGAAGAAAATGTTTTCCCAACAGAGCTATAGATATGCTTTTCTTTTTTTTTAATTGAAGTATAGTTGATGTACATAAGTTACAGGTGTACAAATAGTGATTCACAATTTTTAAGGTTATACTCCATTTATAATTATTATAAACATTGGCTATATTCCCTGTGTTTTACAGTATATCCCTGTAGCTTATTTTATGCATAATAGTTTGTACCACTTACACATATTGCCCTTGCCCCCTTCCCTCTCCCCATTGGTAACCACTAGTTTGTTCTCTAGATCTATGAGTCTGCTTCTTTTTTGTTTTTTTCCCTAGTTAGTTGTATTTTTTAGATTTCATATATGAGTGCTATCATACAGTATTTATCTTTCTTCGAGTTATTTCACTTATAATAATGCCCTTCAAGTCCATCCACGTTGCTTCAAATGGCATTATTTCGTTCTTTTTTAAGGCTGAGTAGTATTCCATTGTGTATATATATACACCACATATTTTCATCTGTTTATGGACACTTAGGCTGCTTCCATACCTTAGCAATTATAAATAATGTTTCTATGAACATTGGGGTGCATGTATCTTTTAGACTTAGTGTTTTTGGATATATACTCATGCGTGGAATTGCTGGGTCATATGGTAATTCTATTTTTAGTTTTTTGAGAAATCTCCATACTGTTTTTCATAGTGGTTGTGCCTATTTACATTGCCACCAACAGTATTGGAGGGTTCCCTTTTCTTCACATCCTCACCAAAATTGTTCATGCCTATTTACATTGCCACCAACAGTATTGGAGGGTTCCCTTTTCTTCACATCCTCACCAAAATTGTTGTTTGTGTTGTTTTAGGGTATCTCATTGTGGTTTTGATTTGCATTTCCCTTATTACTAGTGATGTTGAGCATCTTTTCATGTGCCTGTTGCCCATCTGCATTTACTCTTTGGAAAAATGTCTATTTAGGTCTTCTACCCATGTTTTGATTGACTTGTTTTTCTGATGTTGACTTTTATGAGCTGTTTACAAATGTTGGATTTGTAACCCCTTATCAGTCATATCATTTGCAAATATTTTCTCCCATGCAGTAGGTTGTCTTTTGTGGATGGTTTCCTTTGCTGTATCACAGCTTTTAACTTTAAAAAGTTTTCTTTGCAGGCTCAACAGGAGACTCTGTTCCACACATTTGCTATACTCTTTCTGGGACTGACACATTTGCTATACTCTTTCTGGGACTGTCAGGCCACCTGAATATGTAATTCTTTTATCAATGGCAAAGTACAAGAGGGGAAGCACAATGATGTAAGAATTTTGCAAGTTTATGAACATATCAGGCCCGCTAACATTATATTGGCTTAAGCATATTCCATGCCTAAACCCAAAGTTAAAGGGCAGAGAATACTCTGCAA
>NW_020172628.1:0-90742 GCF_003031525.2 Neophocaena asiaeorientalis asiaeorientalis
ACACCATTGTACAGCAATTATACTCCAATAAAGATGTTAAAGAAACAATTTTTTAAAAAAAATAAAAGGCATCCGGAATGGAAGAAATAAATGTATTTTCTTGCAGAATATATGATGGAATCTACAAAAAAGCTATTAGATGTAATAGTTTTCAGGATACAAGATAAAAATGCAGTTAACTGCATTGCTCTATACTAGCAGCAAACAATCAGCGTTTGAAAAAAATCACCGTTTATAATAGCACTGCGAAATATGAAGTACATAGCGATAAACCTGACACAAAATCTGCAAAAACTGTACACTGAAAATTTCAAAACTTTGCTGAGAGAAATTGAATAAGTTCTAAATAGAGATACTCTATATTCTTTGACCAAATGACTGATTATTGATAATACATTTCTCGAAATTGAATTATGAAGTCAATGTAGGGGCTTCCCTGGTGGTCCAGTGATTAAGACTCTGTGCTTGTAATGCAGGGAGCGTGGTTTCGATCTCTGCTTGGGGAACTAAGGTCCTGCATGCCACACGGTGTGGCCAAAAAAAAAGGAAAAAAAAAAGTCAGTGTAATCCCTATCAAAATCCCAGAGGCCTTTTAATGCAGTTGAGAAATTAATTATAAAAGTAGTATAGAAATACAAAGGATCTAGAATAGCCAAAACAATTTTGAAAAAATATAACAAGTTGTATGGCTAATATTACCTGATTACAAGAATTATTATGAGGTACAATAAGCAAGGCAGGATATCCAGATAGATGAGTAGAGCAGAAAAGAGAACCCAGAACCGGCGCACACATGTATGGAAACTGATTGTTAAATTTATAGTAAAATACATGTAAAATTTACCATCTTAACAATTTAAAATTGTACAGTTCAGTGATATTAAGTGTATTCATAATGTTGTTCAAGCATCGCCACCGTCCATCTCCAAAACTCTTTTCATCTTACAAAACTGAAATTATGCACCCATTAAACAATCACTTCCATTGCCCCCTCTCCCCAGCTCCTGACAATCACCATTATACATTCTATCTGTATGAATTCGACTATTCTGTGTACCTAATATAACTGGAATTTGTGGCATTTGTCTTTTGGTGACTGGCTTATTTCACTTAGCAAAATGTCTTCAAGGTTCGTACATATTCTGAGTCAAAATCTCCTTTTTAAATATTCCATTGTATGTATATCCCACACTTTGTCTATCTGTTTCTCCATAGATGGCTATTTAGGTTGTTTTCACTTCTTGGCTCTTGTGAAAAATGCTGCTATGAACATGAATGTACAAATATCTCTTAGAGACCATGTTTTAAATTCTTTTGGGTACATTTCCAGAAGTAGAATTTCTGAATCATATGACAATTTTATTTTTAATTTTTTTAGAAACCGTCATTCTGTTTTCCATAGCAGTTGCACCATTTTATATTCTCACCAACAGTCACACACAACAATTCCACTTTCTCCACATCCAAATCAATTGTCACCTTATGATTCTTTTTTTAATAGTCACCATCCTAACAAGTACGAAATGGTATCACATGGTAGTTTTGAATTGCATTTTCCCTAATTATTCATGCTGTTGATCATCTTTTCATATACTTATTGGCCATTTGTATATCTTTGGAGAAATATCTATTTGAGTCTTCTGCTCATTTTTGAATCAAGTTGTTTGTTTTATTGTTGTTGAGTTTTAGTTTTCTGTATATTCTGGATATTAATTTCTTATCAGATATGTGATTTTCAAATATTTCTCACACTCCACGGGTTGCCTTTTCGCTCTGTTGATTGTGTTTTTTGATGCACAGAAGTTTTTAATTTTGATGTAGTTCAATTTATTTTTCATTTTGTTGTCTATGCTTTTGATGTCACATTTATGAAATCACTGTCAATTCCAGTGTTATGAAGATGTACCCATATATTTTCTTTTAAGAGTTTTATTGTTTTAGCTCTTATGTTTATCTCTATTATCTATTTTGAGTTAATTTTTGTATACAGTGTCAGGCTAAGTTACAACTTCATTCTTTTGTGTGTGAGTATCCAGTTTTCTCAGCATTTGTTGAAAAGACTGTCCTTTTCCCATTGAATATTCTCGGCATCCTTGATAAAAATCATTTGTCTATAATTGTGAAGATTTATTTCTGGTCTATCTATTCTATTCTATTTGTCTATATGTTTGTCTTTATGCCAGTACAATACTGTTTTGATTATTATAGCTTTGCATGTAGTAAGTTTTGAAATCAGGAAATGTGAGCCCTCCCACTTTACTCTTTTTCAAGAGTGTTTTGGATATTTGATGTTTTTGTTTTCTGTGAGAAACATCATTGACATTTTCACAGGGGTTGCATTGAATCTGTAGATTGCTTTGGTAAGTATTGATATTTTATGGTATTAGTCTTTCATTCCATTTCTTTATATCTTAATTTCTTTTTGCACTGCATTGTAGTTTTTGTTGTACAGGTCTTTCACTTCCTTGGTTAAATTTATCCCTAGATATTTTATTATTTTTGATGCTATTGTAAATGACATTGTTTTCATAATTTCCTTTTAAGATTGCTCATTGTTACAGTACGTACCTGAAATGACCCCCCAAAAAGATAATCCATGTGTAGAAACCAACAGTGTTTGGAATACACTAACTAAATTGTGCATATTTTTATTTATTATAATTCATACTGGTGCCATGAGCTCATTGCCTCTAATACAACAAAACTAGCAATCAGCCATGACCCAAAATCCATTGATCTGCCCTTCATCCCCATGATATTCTTTATTTCTTTATAAAATTAAATTTCATTTTTAATTATTATAATCATCCCTTTTTGGTTACACTTTTTTTTCCTGTCCCTTTTCTCCCTTCCCTAAACTCAATTGACCAAACCAATCCCAGCTATCTATTTATAGCACATTAGCACTCATGCAGCTGAATGTGACTGGAGAAAAACACACAACTCTATAGCGTGATGTTCGTGTAAATTCAAGACCACAAACCTCAAATGGATTCTTAATGCTGCCATGTAATGGCAGCTCCCCTATCTCCTAGATAACTGCTTTACCTCTTCTCTCTCCTCATATTCCAATATCTTCTCCCCAGTCTTTACTCTTCATTGATGATCTTTCATTCTATTTCACTAAGGAAATTGATCACAGGGGAACTATATTTTAATGTAAACACAACTAAAAATATTATCAGCTAGATAAGTTATTATGAATTTCATTTGGAAAAGAAACCCCACATAAAACTGTGATAAAAAGAATGATGAGAAGTGGGATAATCTTAACAGACCTTAAAACATGTTATAAAAGCCTGTTTTAAAATAATATGGTATTGGTGTTTGAATAGATTAATGAAACAGAATTATTAAAGTTCTCCCAAAGGCCCAACTTCACATGAAAATTCAATATTGATGAAGGCATAATACCCAATCTGTGAATTAAAGAGGGACATTTTAATAAGGGATGATTTGAAAAACGGATAGTCAAATGAAATAATATAAAAGTGGATAAATTCTTCATATCATGCACCAATAGAAATTCTAAATGTATCAGAGGTCTAAAAGTAAAACATGAAGCTATATAAGCATTAGAAGAAAACATGGATAAATTCCACTATAACCAGATGTGGTAATCTTTCCAAACTATGATCCCAAATCACGAAACCTAGGAATGGCAAGGAAATCTTAAACTACATTCACTATTCTTGTTTTTAATATAGATATCAATGTTGTTACTTTGATTCAATTATCAATATATTGTACATCATATAATTAATTATGTTAATATCATTAAGAACCAATATTTCCAGTATTAGATAAAAAGAGATATAAAATAAAAGAAGTTAAAACTCATAACATTATATCTAAAAAGGAAATAGAATAATTCGTGATTTATATTTTATTTTTTAAACTATGGAATATTGTAGCTGTGTTTACTAAGAAATCCTAGAAACAACAACAACCCAATAATAATGGACACCCTTAGTACCCGGAAAGTGATTTCTAAATACCATTTCTCACTAAAAGAAACAAGAGCGGACTTCCTTGGTGGCACAGTGGTTAAGAATCCACCTGCCAATGCAGGGGACACGGGTTTGATCTCTGGTCCGGGAAGATCCCACGTGCCGTGGAACAACTAAGCCTGTGCGCCACAACTATTGAGCCTACACTCTAGAGCCCGTGAGCCACAACTACTGAGCCTGTGCATCACAACTACTGAAGCCCTTGCACCTAGAGCCCATGCTCCGCAGCAAGAGAAGCCACCTCAGTGAGAAGCCCACGCACCACAACAAAGGGTAGCCCCCATTTGCTGCAACTAGAGAAAGCCCATGCGTAGCAACGAAGACCCAACGCAGCCAAAAATACATAAATAAATATTTTAAAAAGTTGCTGTCTCTCAAACCACTAAAAACAAAAAAAAGTTTTGTTTTTTTTTAAAGAGAAACAAGAGCTCCTTGAAGAAATTTCTAATTCCATATCTGAGACCAAAAAAATAACATGATGAGTCTGGATAATATCATTTGTGCTGGGAAACAGGGAAACTATTAAATAGTACTAGGATCAATCCAAAAGGTCACAGGAGCCAATTTGAAAGGACCTCCAGTGCCAAAGACAGGACAATTTGAGCATGAAGAAAATGACTAAAATAATTGAAATGTATTAATTTTATATTAAAATTCTAAGAGTTTATAATGATTCTTAAAACAGAAATATCTGAGGTACTCTTTGGAGACTGCTAAGGCACCAACTAATTACTATGAAAGTTGGTGAATAAGGAGAAAGAAGTGTTTATTCTACCTTTTCTGTATGTACAGTAATCAGATTGCTAATGAAAGTTATTTCATATAGAATAATTCCAGAAAAAAGTTTAGAATTAGAAAAATAGCCAGTTTGCAATACCTAAAGATATAATGGACCTAAACAGTGAAAATCATTGTATGCTAAATACATTAGGTGAAAGGTTGATATTTATAATTAAAGGATTAAATCAACACCACTTAATTTCAATAACCAATTTTAGTTGACTAAAAATAGAACAGTAATACATATGGCCACATGTTTTAATTCAATAGAAAGCACGTAGTAAAATCTATTAATTATTCTTGCTAAAGAAAGAGAATAGAACCTGAATCATCAAGCATCCAGATCTAACTACTAGTTTACAGAAAGTATGTAAGCAAGAGGAACACATTGAAGGGCACCACAAGAATAGAAATGGACAAACACAGAGTATGGAAAATTTTATAGTGGCCAAGTTTCTTCAACATATAAGTGGTATGGGAAAAAGTCTTAAATACAGATTTAAGGAATACATTAACCAAATGCAGTGTGTGAACCTTGTTTAGATCATGATTTGTACAAATCAAATATGAAAACACAGTTTTGAGATAATCAGTGAAATTTGAGGATGGAATGAGAATTAGATAATATTACAAGATTATTCTTAAATTTATTATTGCGGCAATGGTATGGTAGTTATGTTAAAAGCAAAAGCCTTTTAGAAATAAATGCTGAAGATTTTATGAGTGAAATGATATAATATCTGGTATTTGAATTACAATAGCTCAGCAAAAAATCAGGTTTTTTGATGAAACAAAATTGGCAAAATGATGCTAAATTTGAAACAATAATGATACATAGAGGGTTATTATACTATTTTCTCTTATAAATTTGAGTTTCCAAAATAAAAATGTTTTAAAAAAAACTTCCACAGTCTCCTGGTACCACATATACCCACCAAATTGATCTCTATGCCAGTACACTTTTTTTTTTTTGGCTTAAAGCAAAATCACGTAAATTTTATTTGCTAAATAATATGAGTAACAGTTTTCATAGCTCTAAAACAAGCACATATTAACAGCCAATATACTTCTTGTTTCATAGATGAACTCTCTGTGTGTCCATCTAAATCAAGTCCCTCCACCTATGCATGAAATCTCCTTATTTCCTACTCAAGAATAACACTCCAGTAATTCTTCCCTTTTTCCTTCATCATTAATTGTTTGTTTTCTATTGAATTATTTTCATCAGAGCACCAACATACTCTTAGTCTTCCCATCTCAACAACAAACAAAAATCTACTCTTGATCTTTCCTAGCTACTGACTAATTTCTTTGTACTCCACCTGCAGCTAAATTCCTAGAAACGGTTGATCATACATAGTACCTCAAATTACTCTTATCTTATTTTCTCTTAAATCCATTGCCAATTAAGCTTTTATTCCCTTAACTCCACCAGACCTCTCTCTGTTGCTATTAGGCGATTTCTCAGTCATTTCTCACTCATCTTATTTGATTACTTCTGACTCCTAATAAACTTTTTCACATTGCTAAACTCTGGGCCACTGTATTCAATTACTTACTAAGCATTTCCACTTGGAAATCCAACAGACATGTCAAAGGCAGCATGTTCAAAATGGGAACTTCTCAAACTTGGTCTTCCTGGGGCCTTCTTCATCAGTTTATGGTAACTCCAAAGTTTCACTTGCTCAGGTCCCAAATCTTGACTCTGTCGCAGACTCCTTTCATTTTTTCACACTCTGTATCCAGTCCATCAGCAAAGCCTGTCTATGTAACCTATGAAGCATATCCAGAATCTGACCATTTCTCACCACCTCCACTGCTACCACCCTCGTCCAATCTATTAATTTCCCTTGGTCTAAATTGGTTTTTCTGACTCTGTTCTTGCCTCGCTGTAATATATTCTTAACACTGCAGTCAAAATATTATTTTAAAATATAAGTCAGAATACTGTCATGACTCCCCAAATTAGAGTAAAATTCAAGTCATTGACTTAAAAGCTTTCCATGATCTGCCTCCCACTCCCATGTTACTTCCTTGACTTCATTTTCTACTGTTCTTCCTTCAGTTTCTCTGTCCTAGCCCCACTGGAATCCTTTCATTGTCTCCATCATAATGGGTACATTAAAAAATGTAGAGCCTTTTGTACTAGCTATTTTTTCTCCTAGAATGCTCTTCTCCAAATATGATTAACTTTCTTACCTCTCTCAAATCTTTGCCTAAATGTTATTGTGTAAATGAAGCCTATCTACTATGACCTCTATATTTAGAATTATGACTCTATTCTCACCTCAGAACTTCTCATTTTTTTTATTCTGCTTTACTATTTTTGCCATAGCTCTTATCTCCTTTCAGCATACCATGTCATTTATTTATTATGGTTACTGTTTATTGTCCTTCTTCCTCTGTCTTACTAGAATATCATCTCCATGAGTGCAGGAAGTTTTGTTTTACTTTCTTTTTTCTTTTGACTGATACATTCCCAAGCACCTATGAGTTCCTAACACATAATCAATGTTCAACAAATATATGAAAAATAAGTACATTGTTTCCTATTTTTGTGCCTGAAAGCTAGATATTTGTATGTGTGGTATGCCTTCCTTTCTGTGATAAGCAAGTTCCTGGGATTTTTCTTCCCAGATTTCTTATTCTAAAGTCATCTTCAGCTTCATTCAGATGGACTGGTAATGGCAATAATTTCTGAAGTAGTTGGTACAATAGTACTTTTTCATCGACCACAACTGTGAAACCCTCTGGATCAGGATTCTTTAAAATATATTTATTTATCTTGTCCTTGGTGAAAGAAAATTAAAACAGTATTAAAATGTTACAATGATAGCCTTACTATTACATTGGTATTAAAAATAAGATAGAAATAAATATCACCAAAAGCTACCATTACCATATCACTACTTGTAGTTCTCTAAAATACAAATCTCATTGTGCTAACTGCTTAAAACATTTCAATGACTCCCATCTGACCTTTAAATAATATCTAACTATGATAAGAATTATGATGATGATAGTTAAGTGATAAGATTTATTGAGTACTGACTATGTTCTAGTCATTGTGCCTAGAATTTTATATTATATTAATTCTGTCATTTAATCATCACAATAACCCTATGACATAGGAATTATTATTACTCCCATTTTGCCAATGAGAAAAGGGATTGTCAAAGTTAAAATGTTTGCACAAAGAATTTTTGAATTTAGAAAACATTCTACTTGTATTTGAATTTAAATAATTTTCATATTCTCAAAATTTAACACAGTTAAAACAACAGAAAATAGTTATGTTGGGAATAAATAGCAAATATTTAGATCATTTTTCATAATTTTCATTTTGCATCCTGTACATCAATTTTTATCACCTCTTTCTTTTCAACCCCCAACTCCAAGCTCATTATTTGTCTAATTGGGACATTTCATGATGGTCCTGTGAGGTCACTGAGTTCTTCCATTAAAATATACCTTGACTAGAAGCTGAGATTGAATGTGGGATGGAATCTTAAGTTTTCCCTTTCTAGTCTTATCTTGGAATAGGATTAGAGAGAAACAGAAAAAAATAAACAGGGTAATCAAAAACTACTGACTCCAGACTTAAACTCACTAGGAAAAGCGAAAAAGTCATGTGAATAATTGCAAAGTGAAAAATTCATCTGTAGAAAATTGAAAGGAGACTGTGTGTGTAACAGTTCTGTCCATTGGTAACCATCTTGATCAGGGCTTCTTAAGTTTGGATCTACAGGTCCCCAAGAGACCCATGGATAAATTTCAGGTATTCCATGTATTATACTTTCCTTCCTTATGAATGCAGGAAGCAAACCACAGAATCATTGGTAGTGATTCTGTCACCAATAAAAATCACCTATATTTTCCTATCGTATTTTAGTTTTGAAATATCATCTATGCTCATTACTACTCTAAAATTATGATAGTTATTAGACCAGCCATGAGATTGCTCACTATTTGGAGTTGCACACTATTACAGAGGCTTTAGTAAAGTCACATGGACTGGAAGATATTAAGATGGTTTGTGGATGGAACAGAGGAAAAATTTAGAAGTGGGCCCCTATACAAATGTTGTGATTTATTCTTGAAGCAGATCATAAAGGAATTAGTAGATTCAACATTCCCATTGACTATGTAACTAGATGAAGCTATAGTATAGACATCTCTTAAGGTAGCCAACAGATTGTTTTGTTCGTGATGTGCATACTGACACTTTCAAAAAAAGAAATCTTATTTTGTGAGTCCCTTTTGGATGCTGAAAAAGCTGCTGTTGTTTGGAAATAGTAAAAAGTTGTTTGGCAAACAAATATTTGATTGGGATAAAAAGCTTCATATTCTTTGTGCAGATGGATCTTCTACAATGATTGATAATGCATCTGGTTTTGCTACTTTAGTAAAAAAAAAAAAGGAATCTCCTTATGTCATTGTCACTCACTACTTTATACAGAAATATGCACTGGCAACAAAGACTTTTGCAGTAAGGCTGAAAGAAGTTTTGTCAAGAGCCATAAATGTTATTAATAAAATCAGGTGCAGATCTCTGAATCTCTTCATTTTAAAAGATTTATTTCCAAAAAATGGAAGGAGGATATTATGCTCTACTCTACCACACAGAAGTTCTGTGGCTTCCAAGACAAGTCTTGCACTGATGGTTTAACCAGGGGCAGAAATTTCACTTTTTCTAAAAATAAAACAAAACAAACCAAAAACAAAACCAAAAAAATCTCTCTTGAATCACTTTGAAAGAAATGATTTTAGCCATTGGATGATTTACTTGACAGATATTTTAACCATATGAATGATATAAATTTTTCAACATCATAAAGTCCCCATTGCAGGTGCTTTTTAAAAATTCCAAGCTTTCTTGGCTAAGCTGCCAATAAAGAAGAGTAGAGGTCAACATTCTTACAAACTTTACCTGGAGGAAATGCTTTACCCAAACAGAGTGGAGATGTAAAGTTCTCTGTTAATTTATATGAAAAGAGAAATCTGCAAACATCAGAACACACATCAGAACATTTTCAACAGGCATTTTACATTAATAGCATTAAAATTAAAACATGGATTCACATTCCGTTCTTCTGATATAAACTGTATTAAAGATGTTAAACTAGTTAAAGATGAACTCATTGATTGTTAGAACAAAAGAATTTACTACAATTGGAGTTTAACTCAAAAATCCTTGGACAATCCTTGGGTTCAGTTTGAGAAACCTATCCTTGCATTTTAAAGAGAGCTATGAAAGTTTTAGTTCCATTTTCAATAATATATCTTTGCAAATAGATATTTTCTGCTCTTGTGATGGATGTTGGGTGGCCTTGGCCTGCAGCTGCTTGAAGCAGGATTTCAGTTTCCAGCCAGAGGCTGAGGTCAGGCAGCAGCAGTGAGAGCGCTGAATCCTAGCCACCAGCCCCCAGGGACCAGTGGCCAGTGACAAGGCCCTGACCCTTCAGCTGTATAGAAATGAATTTCCACATAGAGATGGAAAGTAGTGAGGAAAAAGTACAGTACCTGTGGATAGACATATGGACGGGCTCAGAGAGAGAGTCGCGCCCTCATGGTAGTTTGAATCACTTTTATGGGCCATTTCTTCTGGGTTTCCTTTGACCAATTATCTTGCTTTGCCTGGTTCTGAGTCCTTATTTGGTATACCTCAGGGTCCTCCCCTGTGTGCATATGCATTTCTTAGCCAAGATGGATTCTAGCAAAGAGGCCTATGGTTAGTTGACATCACTTACTATGGGGTGGCGCCCTCTCCCTTTTTGACCTCCAGGGAGCCTTTCTGCATATGTGTGTGTAGTCGGGGAGGTCTCCTTGATTTCGAGAATGGGGATTATGTGATCTTTTATCTCTTATCTGGGCAGGGCCCAGCCTCCTCTCTCAATTGTCCTGCTATTGATATTTTGGAGTTTCTGTCCAAAATCCAAAAAGGAGCGAACTCCAGCTGCTTACCCTGGGGCCCATCTATCTCCTGCCATGAAAATAACAATAAAAAATAAAAATTGATTGGATATCCAACATGACATGTGTATTGCCCCACAGGTTAATGGCCTTATTCAAACCAAGCAGCCACTCTCTTCACACTGAAGTGTTAAATTAATTTTAACTTGCTTTTCTAAAATATATCATTTTGTTACTGATGCACTGATAAAGAAACATGTCTATTACTATATAGTACATTCAGTTGCTAATATTTGGTAAGTCATTCATTATAATATTTCTTTGAAATCCTATCTATTTTGCTTTATGCATTAAAAATATTAGTCTGAGAAAGGGTGTTCATATACTACTAGATTGCCATAGCACAAAAAAGTTCAGAAATCCTGACTTAGATCCTGGTTGTTTTTTTTCCACCTATTTAATATATTCATTAGAAAAAAATTTTTCTAGTCTCCAACAGAGAGATTATAATATATCAATTTAATAAAAAACTAAAACCACTTACTAGTATTCTGGACACTGAATGAAGAAGTGCATTTCTCCCTGTGCTGAGACTAAAATATTTTCCAACTATAGTTAAATGCATTTAGAGGAAACAATGAGATACAGATATATGCTTATTTATAAAATATTTTCGTGTCACAATTTATCCCCAGGATCAATCAATTGGCAATAGGTATTGACTAGAGTTCACAGGCATTCTTGTATTGTTTATGTGTCCAGTAGAGGGCTTTAGTATTGATTCTTTGTCTGCATCCTGTTAGTTCTTTTCCAAATGAGTTCTGTGGCTTGACCTTGGAAAAAAATCTTAATCTTATGTCCGCAGGTTTATTCTAATTGCAGTTGTTTCTCATGGACCACACCACACTAACCTGCCACTCATCAAGTCCATTTGTCTGTGAACTGACTTAATTAAACTTCTCAAATCCAATTTACTTGATCCTTCTACCATTAAGGGGGGAAAATCCCTGTCTATCACTTAAAATGAAATAGGTTAAAAAAAAAAACCAAAAACCCACAGCAACAAACAAAAAAGAAATGAAAAGAAAGAAGGAAAAATGGTTTCCTTAAGGATTTTAGTGGCTTAACTCTGTGTTGCTCAAAATAATATGCTGAATGCAAAACAAAAAAAAACCAAAAAGAGTAATTAAAAAGCCATATAACATTAGCTTCACCCTGAATGCTTTATTCTGTTTCTGTAAAGTAAAGGACAAGTTAAAGGAAATAGGTAGCCTTACTTCTTTCTCTCAACTACAGTCATCCCTATGACAACATCTTAAAATCCCATCAGTGGCTCTCTTTTGCCTTTCATATGGAACTTGTAACCGAGCATTATTTTTCTGACAATATACCTTTTAGACTTTCAATCCATTTGTTCAACTAAAACTATACTTGACTCCTTTGTTCTCCTTAACTACTATTCCCAGAGCAGTTATCAAAGCGTAGTCCCCAGACTAGCAGCAGCAACGTCACTTGGAAACTTTTTAGAAATGCAGACTCTTGGGCCCCACCCAAGTCTTCCTGATTCAAACTCTGGGGATGGAGCCCAGCAGTCTCTGTTTTAATAACCTCTGTTTTATAAAGATGATTCTGACGCATGCTAAAGTTGGAAAACCACTGGTAGATAAAGGTAATAATCTAGCTTTAATATTGGAGTTATAGTCAAACCATTCACCACCTTTGTGAATTTTTGCAATTTATGTAACCTACCTGGGTCTCGGGTTCACTACTTGTAAGCCGCGAATTAAAATTAAAACACCTATTATATGGAGTGTCTGAGAGTATTGAAGGTTGGTAACTTTGCTTCCTCACCTCTCTGAGCCCCAGGTTTCTCAGATGTACAATCATGATAATACTACTTACCTCCAAGAGTTGTGAGGATTCATAAATACTAATGTTAGTACTAATACTAATAATGCGGCTTCTAGCACTGTGTGGCACATATTAAGCAGAAAATAAATGTTAATTTTATTCCTTTGCACATAGTAGGTACTAGATACAAATTGTTTAATTTCAACTGAATTTTTTCAAGTATCGGTTGTCTTAAAGAGAAAATTCCGGTCTAGGTTTTCTTTGGCTGCCCATTTTGCTTCTTTTGTCGTTTCAGCCAATATCTGCTTATTTTAGAAGTATGTATTTCTTAGGCTAATGATTGAAAAATGCTCTGCTTATTTGAATTTTAAGAAAACGTGATTGCCTTTGAAAAAACACATTTAGAGTTGCCACTTAGAATCTCCTTAAAGTGGCCAATCACTTTTGATTTCTACTGCAGTATATTCACAGCACAATCATTGATAATGTTGAACTCATTAGGAACTACTTTTATGTAGTTATAGCTTGTAATTTGTGAGGATTGCTTGGTAATTTTTCATTAATGAACACCTACATAGGAGTCGAGGTCATTAATATAGTTTAGAAAATTCAAGTCATAACAATAGCTCAGTAGAAAGTGCAAAGCCTTTCTCATTCCCCAGGTGCTTGATAGAACTTAAATTTAGATTCTCTTCAGAAATTGTGTAGAAATCTATGTAATACTTGACAGGTTTTTTCCTTAATGTCAAATACTTCCATGTTCCTTTAAAAGTCCTCTCCAAGTTATTCATCCAAAATTTTTCAAAACCTTGCTTATGGTTGTGATAAAGAATTGATTAATATGACATTTTGTAAAATTAACAGTGGGTAGCTTTCAGATGAAAGTAATAAGACTTGAAAAAATATGAACTGTGCGTCTCTTAGGCAACAGAGTGAAAAGAGCACTGGCTATAGAATCAGGAAGCACATGAACCCTGACAGCAACTGTATTTGTAAACTTGGGCAACTTTCTCAATCTACATCAAAGCTTCTTACTTGTAAAATGGACTGCTGTGAGGACAAGATGGTGTAACGTGAGTGTAAAAACTATATAAATGCATCATTTTGTTTCAAGTATTCCTCAGCTTACATTTAATCATGCTTACAGAACAACTTTGGCAAATGTACTCATATATATATATATATACACATACATTTGTCTCAAAATTACCGTTAAAATTCTTCATTAGAATGGAATAGAATGGTTAATCAAGGCACTTTTACTTTTATTTGTTACTATAAAATTAAGTCAGAGATTACAAAAATCAGGAGTTTATGCAATTTGTTACATAAATTATGATATGTTAAATCATTGAATTAAATCTAATCATAATTATGATAAATCATGATGTATTAAATATTTTAATGGTTTCAATATTTTTCTGCATCATGAATTTGAATACATCATAGTACATACATAGTGTAATATATATGATAGTTGCACACCTGCAGATGCATTACTATTTTTAAAGCATTTTAGAGAAAACTAATAATTGTCTTATAATAGCGATATTCAAGTTACCTGCAACACTGTGATTACACTTGAACACCTTAAGTTCAGGGCAAAATCTGGATGAGAACTAAGGAAATTCATACCAGTCTTGAATGTATTCCCCATGGGAAGCAAAAAAGGGCAATGTAACAACAAAACCAGCTTTTCCAAAAAACTAGGGATGTATCAATAATAAGAAATGAGAGGGACCTATGTGAAGAAAAATCTGCAAGGCATGTGTAAAAAATCGAATACATAGAGAAATAAAAGTCGTACTTGGCTAGGAAGAGTCAATAGTTTAAGGATACCAACTCTCCCTACGTTAATAATAAAATCTAACCCCTTTGGCTCTCTATGTTTACAAGTAAAACATTAAAAAGATGACAGGAATCCCTGTTTTCATAGGGGATATTTGGATTGGTAGGACTTGCTATAGAGTAATCAGGTAGAGACCAGCCATTTTTAAGGATGAAATCCATAGATATTATTGCCTGATACATGTTATATGAAGAAATATTTAGGTGTAAGGATGTTCATCAGAGTAATACAAAAGTGAAAAATTAGAATTATTAGAAATGCCCAGTGATAAGGGATTGGTTAGATCCATTAGGTTATACTAATATTATATAGCTTTGAAAATATTACATTGTAGAATAAAATTTAGACATGGTAATGTAGTCATGCTAATGCTTACAGGCTTACGTAAAATTTTATAGAGATTTGTATATGCCAGGTACTTCTAAGAATGCTTCACAAATGTTCAGTCATTTAATTTTCATGAGAGCTCTGTGAGACATGTATAACTATTATTCTTCCCATTTTACAGATGGGAGACTGAGGCACAGAGAGATTATTAGATGAAGTGACCAAGTTCATAAAACTATTAAGTGGAAGAGTTTAGTAATCCAGCCCCATGTTCTGTACACTTATATTTTAAGGTATATAAGTGGGCATTTCAAAACAGCGCTCTATGTACAGCATGATTCTAAATGTGTAAAGCAATTAAGTAAATACTCATATGGAATTATGTACAGATATATTTAGAAGGAAAGATTGAAATAATATAAACCAATATTTTAAGAGAGTTTACAAGCCATTTTTTAAAATGTTTTGAAGCTTTTCTTATTTTCCCAATTGCCTACGGCCGATTTATACTCCCTTGGAAGTAATTTTTGAAACAATACAGAAACATGGATCTTGGTGTTTTAGTACGCTCAGACTGCTGTAACACAATTCCACACAATAGGTGGCTTATACAACAAATACGTATTTTTCAAAGTTTTGGAGGCTAGGAAAGCCAAGATCAAGGTGCCAGCAGATTCAGTATCTGGTGACAGTGCTCTTCCTTGTTTGCAGATGGCCACCTTCTTGCAATATCCTCACATGGCAAAGAAAGAGCACCCTCATACTTTTCCTCTTTTTATAAGGGCATTAATCCCATCACAAGAGCTCCAACCTCATGACCTAATCTAACCCTTAATACCTCCTAAAGGTCCCACCTCCAAATACTATCACATTGGGAATTATGGCTTCTATATGAACTTTGGGGGGACACAAATATTTAGTCCATAGCATTCCACTTCTGGGCCCCCAAATTCATGTCCTTCTCAGATATAAAATACGTTAAATTCATCCCAACAGCCCCAAAAGTCTTAACTCTTTCAAGCACTAAAATCCAAAGTCTCATCCAAATATCATCTAAATCAGATATGGGTAAGACTCAAGGTACAATTCATCCTGGGACAAATTTCCCTCTGGCTGTAAACCTGTGAAACCAGGCAAGTTATGTGCTTCCAAAAATACAATGGTGGGGCATAGAATAGACATTCCCATTCCAAAAGAGAGAAATAAGAAAGAAGAGGTGATGGGTCCTAGGCAAGTCCAGCACCTAGCAAGGCAAATTCCATGAGATCTTAAGGCTCAAGAGTAATCCTCTGGCTAGATGCTCTGCCCTCCTGGCCCACTGGGGTGACACTGTCATACTTCTGGGTGGCACTGCCCCTTTGGCTTTGGTTGGAGGACCTCTGGTCTGCTGAAACTGAGGAGGTGGCCCTGATGATATCTGACTTGCCTTTGGGGCCATTCTTCTCTTTTCTCGAAGAATAGCACAAGTTCACAGTTGGATAGCTTTATTGTCCTGTCCTGTGGAATGTAAGAAGTCTGGCAGCGTTCCTTCATTCCATCCTATCTCCATTCCATTCAGTTCGAACTGGCAGTGTTTCTGCTCTGATGGCTTGATTAGGTTCTTTCCTGGTTCACACTCATACTAATCTACTTATCAAATGGTTGCTCTGCCCCACCTTTAGTTAGTGTTCTCTCCAGAGTAATGCTTTCTCATTTTTCGGCAAGATTTTCCAAATCTTTAAGTTTTGGTTTCTTTATGTTTAATAATTCCCTTTTTCTTTTATTTCTCTCTTCTTGTATCTTACTGTAAGTAGTCTGGAAGAACCAAGTCGCTCCATCAACATTTTTTCTTAGAAATCTCAGCTAAATATGCAATTTCAATCCTTACAGTTCTACCTTTCACAAGATACTAAGACACAAGCACAATTCAGCTAAAATTTTTGCCACTTTTTAGCAAGGAGAGTCTTTTCTTGCAATGTAAGCTTTTTCTAGAATGCACCTCCAAACACTTTCAGCCTCTACCCATTATGCATTACCCAGTTGCACAGCTGCTTCTACATTTATAGGTGTTTGTTAACAGCAGCACCCCACTTTGCAGTACCAATATCTGTCTTAGTTGGCTTGGAATGCTATAATGAAATACCATAAACTGGGGAGATTAAACAGACATCTATTTCTCACAGTTCTGGAGGCTGGGAAGTCCAAGATCTAGATGCGGGCAGATCCAGTACCTGGTGAGATCCCTCTTTCAGTATCCTCACATGGCAGAGAGAGCTCTCATGTTTCTTCCTCTTCTTATGAGGATATTAATTCTATCATGAGGGGCTCACCATCATGACCTAATCTAGCCCCTGATTACCTCTCAAAACCCCACTTCCAAATATCATTTCACTGGGGATTAGAGTTTCAACATATGAATTTTTGGGGAAAACATTCAGTCCCTAAGACCTGGCATACAAAACATTACCTTAATAGCACAGTGCTTAGCACAGAGTAAAACAATAAATAACAGTTCATGTTAATAGGAAATCTCCAGCAAGTTGTTATGTGGATCTGATCACGTTTAGTATAGTCTGAATTTTGGTAACGTGTGAGTGAGAGAAGGAAAAAAGGCCATTTTGTGGAAGTTAGCCAAGAAAGTCATCTTTAACCTACAAAAATGATATAATGCAGGCACAAACAATTTAATAGTGAAACATTTTTAGAAGAGAGAGATCATAATTTTTAAGATGATTTGAGGTGACAAACTTAAGTTGAATCGTTGGTTTAAAGACAAAAAACTGAAAGAACTATATAATGAAATTTTTGTCAGTGTGTGTTATAGATTTACCTCAGAACTGGTGATTTTCATTTCTATATGTCAACTGCATTTTCACTTTTCTTTCTTGTCAAATGCCACATTTAATCATTTCTGGATTTGAGGAAAATAGTGCCCTACCATAAAAGGAAATCAACAAAATAAAATTTGACAGGGATAATTACAAAATTCAATATTTTGTTTCAAAATACCATCTGCTAATGTTGTTTTAGAGAGGATTTCTGTGCTGTGAGGCATTTGGACTAAATGACCAACTTGTCATCTAGTCCCATCCAAGTTGGAAACACTGATTATAAGTAAGGAAAGGAGAAATAATACTAGTACTAATATTAACAATAATATTAATAGTAATGTTAATGCTAAAATTAATACCAATACCAGTATCAGTACTAACACCAAAGCAAATATTAAGTCCACTATCAGTCCTAATTAATGCTAATACTAACATTAAGCAAGCAACCATTATGTAATGTGTTAAGATTTTTATATGCACTTTCATTAAATCCTCATAGCAACTTTATAAAGAAGATATTATCTTCACTCTATAAGTAAGAAAACAGAAGGTTTGTATAATAAGTAAGTTGCCTGAAATCTCACAGCTAGAAAATAATAGAATCAGGATTATACACCAAGTCTGTTTCCAGAGACTATGCTGTCCTAGCCAAATATTAGTTTTGTTCTGGGTCTTCTTTTGGACACAGAGTCTTTGCCACCCTTTACGCTATCTGGAATTATAACTTATCTTTTATTAAACTTAAAACAATATCTCCATCAAATTTTATGAAAATAATTTTAATTTTCTTTTACTGCTTTTCATTAGAGCTATGATTTCCCCCCCAGATTCTTCCTACAATTTCCTAGTAGCAATTTGAAAGGCAGATAAAGAAAGTGAAAAGAAATTAACCCAAATACCGAGAATAAAGCATTTCTTTGGCTCAAGGGAAATAGTAAAATTTAGTTTTCTACTAACACTGTGGCAGATACAATGAACTCTTGATGTTCAGTGGCATTTTGTTAATGTGATTTTGTCTCCAGAGTTTCTGCTTCTTCGCTTGTAATTAGTATTTTTCCTTATTCAATAATTTCTTGTTTATATTGTGCTATTTTTATTGAAGTCCTTCTTAGTGTTAATGCATTTGAAAATACAGCCATAAAATTTTATATAATAGTAGTAATCTGAAAAGAACATATTGATGGACTGGTCAGTTATAATCAATTCAGTAAGTCACTGGCCTGAGTATGTATATCTCCTAAGTCTTATATCAGGTTCCTTTGTTCTTTAATTGCTTTAGAAAATTCATTGTGATTCCTCAAATGAATAGGGATCAATGTATAGCAAACAAGGCTCACATATCACCCTTCATGAGTCTAACACCAACATTTATTCATCACATTTTAAGATTATACTTTTATAATGGGTTGATGCATAGGTATCTTCTGTCCTTGCTATGACCAATTGACATTTCTTAAATAACAATCAGGAAGAAAAAATGATCTCCACTCTAAGGGTTTGAGTGGCACTAAGTAGGGCATGTTATCTTGCTTGCTGACAGCTGTGTGTGAACAATACACCTATTTGAAGAGCCAGCTGCTCTGAGTTCTGTGTGCAGGTTTTGTCCATGAACAGAGCACATCTAATTGACCCATTTGGGGATCGATGGTATAACATCGGTCTCATTACTATCAGGCAAAGAAACTGAGCTAACCAGGCACAGATTGAAAACAATATTTCTCTTAGAGAGAGTATGCTTATACATAGCGCTTTAAACACTGTTGTTTATCTTCGATGTGAGACATATATCTAAACAATTTCTCACATTCATAAATTACAGCTCTTTTTCCGTATTCTTAATTCTCACTGCATTCAAATCTAGTTCAATATAAAATCAGTGCCACTGACCAGTGTATTTCTGACTTAATTACTGTTCCACATTAAGGTAATTCAAACTGAAGTAACACCTTTAAAATTATAAAATTTTAAATAACACACACACACAAAATTAATCCTGGAAGCTTTCCACTCACAGACAGTAAAACCTCTCTGATTTTTGTTTTTGAAAATCTCTTTGAAACAAGGACTGACATATGCTGATGGGCTTGAATTACTTGCTAAGTTTTAAATAAAAATCCTCAGTCCAAACCCTATTTTGAATCAATCTGTGACCCCAAGCAAGATAATTAGCCTCTCTGTACTGCTATTTTCTTATCTGTGAAATGGGGATGATAATAGTGATTTAGCACATGGAATTACTATGAGGAATTACTGGAAAACACTTGAAAATATGAAGTGTTATACAAATTACTACTAATTATAATAATCATACTACATGTGGGTGTCCTATGCACAAAATCTTATGTTCAAAACTGCTATAATATAATTAGTCAGAAAATCTACTGAAAATTTGTCTTGGTTTAACTGAACAGAACCAAGTTAGCTTTTCATCAGTGGGGGTGGATCAACAGCAATAGCCATGCATTAAATGGAAATGTTTCTTTAAAAATGGTAAAAATGTCAGACTGAACCAAATGAGGAAGACAATACTGTGAATTCTATTGATTCAATGTTTTCAACAGGCTCTAAAGATAGTACTAATTACTATAGTTCTACAGTCAGTGCATCACTGTGTTTGTTGTGCCCTGGTTCTGGAGCAACAAGAGAAAAAAGGTCAGTGAAAGGGAGCTTCGCTGGTGGCGCAGTGGTTGAGAGTCCGCCTGCCGATGCAGGGGACACGGGTTCGAATAATACCAATATTTCTACCTTTCTTTACTCATAATTAATAGGTGAGCTTTATCCTTAAAGCAGGGTTTCCAACTTTGCAACTATTGACATTTTGGGCTAATCCATTGTTGTAGAAGATTGTCCTGTGTTATTGTAGGCTATTTAGCAGCATTCCCAGGATTCTACCCACTAAATGCCAGTAGCACCTTCCCCCCATTGTGATAACCAAAAATGTCTTCAGGCATTGCCAAATGTCCTGTGGTTGGGGCAGTCACTCTTTGTTGAGATCAACTGTCTTAAATCAATGATCTTTAACCAGAATTTCTTGGGAGATGTTAAAGAATCAGAATATTTTGTTTATTCAAGGGGATGCTAATGGGCCATACGAGGAAAGCACTGATTAAATGAAAAACAAAATCCCAACCTATGATTATGCTCTGTAATTAGGTCTTCACTTCTGTGTCCCTTTCTTTTCTATTATAACAGCTTTAGCGAATCTTCTTTCCCTCTCCCTATTCCCCAAATGAATGAAACTACTGGAAGTCCTGTGAGTGTCAGTAACTGAGTTGTTGGAATAGACAGAGATGTCAGTCACAGTCACCATCCCCAAAGCAAGATCCATTCAGATCCTACGTTTTATTCTTAAGGATGTAGCATCAACTGAATGCCTACTTGCTTTCATTATCAACAAGACAACCCTCCCCCACCCCCAGTGTTACAGCGAGGCTGGGCTGGGAAACCCAGTGATTTAAACCACATCACACGTCTCCTATAGTTGACCCTGAGACTTACACCTACCTGTGGAGACTTTGTAGGAGAATATAATATAAGGAAAAATACATACTCTTCTAGACAGATGTGTATGTCATGTTGTATTAGCTGTTTAATTTTCAGAGTTTAAGCCTGCTTGTAATTATGAAGCACTGATATATCAATTGAAGTGAAAGAATGTCATTGTCAACAGTGGTCATCTGCTATTTCAATATTGTAAGATTAGACTTAATGATGTCCAAAACAAACAAAAAGCATGGACTGTATCCTTTCTTTTTACATGAATTGTAATCAAAACACCAGTGGACTTCAAGCACCACTGGGTTAATAATAAAGAGGCACATAGAGAATGAGCTTGAGGACACAGGGAGGAGGGAGGGTAAGTTGGGATGAAGTGAGAGAGTGGCATGGACATATATACACTACCAAACGTAAAATAGATAGCTAGTGGGAAGCAGCCGCATAGCACAGGGAGATCAGCTCGGTGCTTTGTGACCACCTAGAGGGGTGGGATAGGGAGGGTGGGAGGGAGGGAGATGCAAGAGGGAGGAGATATGGGGATATATGTATACATGTAGCTGATTCACTTTGTTATACAGCAGCAACTAACACAACATTGTAAAGCAATTATACTCCAATAAAGATGTTTTTTAAAAAAAAAAAGAGGCAGCAAGTATTGTTATCCCTGTCACTAGGGCCAAGTGTCAGTTGCCATTATCACTATATATACTTATAGTTTATTTTTAACAGTTGTATTGAGGTTAAATTTACATACCATAAAACTCACCCTTTTAAGTGGTGCGATTCATCAGATTTTAGTATGTTCACAAAGTTATGCATCAATCGTTCCTAATTCTAGGATATTTTCATCTCCCCAAAGTGAAACTTCACATTCATAAGCAGTCATTTCCCATTTCCGCCTCTCCTGAGCTCCTGGCAACCACTAATATATTTTTTGTATGTATGGATTTCCCTATTCTGGACAATTCATATTAATGGAATCATACAATATGTGTATATTATTTATTCATACAGTGAAGGTCTGCCACATGTAACTACCAAATTGTTTTCCAGAGTACCTACATGATTTCACATTCCCATCAGCAATGTATTAGGGTTCCATTTTTTCTCACGTCCTCTCCAACACTTATTTTCTGCTTTCCTTTTTTTTTTTTTTTTAATTATAGCTATGCTAATAGGTATGAAGTGGTATATCCCTGTGATTTTGGTTTGCATTACCCTGATATCTAATGATATTGATCATCTTTTCACGTGCTTAATGGCTATTTGTATATCTTCTTTATGGAAATGTTTATTCAAATACGTTACCCATTTTTAATATGTTTTTATTCTTCTCACTGTTGAGTCGTACAAGTTCTATATATATTCTGGATAATATATGCTTATCAGATAATATGGTTTGAAAATATTTTTTTTCCCATTCTGTGAGTTACCTTTTCACTTCCTTGATAGTGTCCTCTGAAGAACAGTTGTTATTTTTTAATTTTGATGATGTCCAATTAATTTTTTGTATGTATTTCTTGGACTGTAGGTATTGTATTTTTAAAAATGCATTGCCTTATCCAAGGTTATGAAGACTTACTCATATGTTTTTTTCTAAGCGTTTTGTCTCTCATATTTAGGTTTTTGATCCATTTTGAGTTATATTTTGAATATGGTGGGAGGTAAATGTCCAACTTCATTCTTCTGCACGTGGCTAGCCAGTTGTCCTAGCATCATTAGTTGAAAAGATTATTATTTCTTCATTTTATTATCTTGGTCAAAAATTAATTTATAAATACAAGGGTTTATGCATAGACTCTCAATTCTGTTCTGTTTATCTTGGCTCTATTACATAATAGCTATGCAGCTTTAATAAGCTATTAATATTTTTTATTAATATTCTCTTTTGGACTTTAGTATGTGTGTTAACTTGGGCTGCTCTAACAAAATACCATAGGCTGCGTGGCTTAAACAATAGACAAAAGATTGAGATGCCCAAAGATTCTGTGTTTGGTGGCCTCCTACTTCCTGGCTTTTAGATAGCCTCCTTTCTTCTGTGTGCTCACCTGGCCTGTCCTCAGTGCCTGTGCATGGAGAGAGAAAGAGATCTCCTTGTCTTCTTATTCTTGTTCTTGTAAAGGGACTAATCCCATCATGAGGGCTCTACCCTCATGACCTCATTAAACCTAATTACCTTCCAGAGTCCCCACCTGCAAATATCATCACACACTTGGCGTTAGGGCTTCAACATCTAAATTTGAGGGGATACGAACATTCAGTTCATAAAATCACCCTCGCCTATAAAATGGGAATATTAGTACCATACATCAACTAGAGTTATTGTGAGAGCAAAGTAAGATGAAACATATATTAAAGTGCTTTGGACATGTCCAAGTATCATGGAAACCTTGGTTGTTATTTTTAAATGTGATGGTGAGTCAACCTAAGAGCACGTAGTCATAGCACAGCACTCCAATTCATTATCTTTCTATTTCTAGCGTCTGCACTAGAATTAGGACTGTGCGTTGGATGAACCACATATCCTAGTTGCATACATGTAATTTTGTAATCCAGGATATACCTTTTTATATCCTCTGGAATAAAAGTATTATTATCATCCTAAGGAGTAATATTAGTCTACTTCCATCAACAACAAATGAATTAGAGGATAAACTCAATGTGCTATCAACAGTATGCGTACTTGGTCCATGAATGCTGTAAGAGCTTTACCTTGAAAGTGAACATTCATTAAGCTTGAATTCTCTATTCACACTCTCTAGCTTCCCTCTGCAAGACTTAAAGATTTCATCTCAGTTTCTTATACAGTCCATAAATGACCCGATTTCTAAATGATTGCTACTCAATGACTTTCAATATTAAAACACTTTCCCCTATGTATAATACAATTGTTGAGATGTAAATATGTTCATAAAACATGCTAGTTACTCAACTGTGTAACTTCTTATAACATTTTCTGTTATAAGAAGAACATTATCTGCTATAAGAACATTATTATAAATAGAACATTAGTCAGTGAGGATATTCTCTATGTTTTGAAATAAAATATAGCGAGAATGTGATTTAGTAGCCTTATAGTATTGTTTGCTTTTGCTATAGACTACTCTTCTAAAATATAACTTTAAAGCCCAGAGATAATATTTTCTGATTCTGATAAACCCAAACTGACAATAGAAGTTGAGCTCTGAGCAAGTGGTAAACTCTCCCTCAGAAAATATCAAAATAGTACCACTAACTTCTCATCTTCCTCCATTATATGATAAAAATCAACACCAACATATCTTTAGGTACAATGCTGGATTACACACCTTAAATAAAACATCGTATCTGTACCTGAGAGATGATAGTATATGTGCTCTTTGCTTAGTAAAAAAGAAATACAAAGGAAAAAAGGTACAAAACCATTTTGTTGCTTACAAATAATAGGTAAAATCTCTTCCATTATCTAGAAATGATAAATCAACCTCTGCAGCACATAATCAAGCATGTACATTCATGTCTTTAGACTCTGAATAGAGAGCCTATTATTTGTAATAATCTCTCTAAGTTCAATTCCACTGATTTTTGTAGGGTTTATGCAGCAGGGTGGAACTCTATATACAGGCCATAAAACAATATTTTGTGCCAAGCTCTGTTTTGGGAAATAAGTTTTATGATAACTGCAAAAGAAAAGAAATAAATGATAACCCACAGAGTCTATGTATATACTATGTGTCCTCAAGCAACTGCTGAACTTCCAGGAATTCCAAAGCTTACTTAGTGGCAGCAGATACAGGATTCTGAAAGAGCAGTTGTTTCAAAGATTGCCTAATATAGACCAGAAACTGTTTTTACAGATTCTAAGTCTCTACAAAACTGAACATTTTCAGGTTCTTCCTCAGGAATTGATGAGAAAAAAATGGTATTGATTAATGACCCCTCAAAAGTCTCAGAATCCACAGCTCTGAGATTGGAAAGGCAAAAATCTGTTCATTCAGAAACATTAAAAGTAAATATTATACCTTGATCCATAAATGTAAGCTTGAATATGGGTAAATGGCAATGTAATGGATGAGAGATCTTAAGCAATATTGCCCTATAGGAATCAGTTCTTTTCTGAATTCCTTTAGTAAGTGTTACCCAAATAGGGCACCAAGGGAGGGACTGATTGCATATGTTGACCATTTTCCATTAAAATACCTAAAGGGCCAGTTTAGTCAGTATTCTGTGAAATCAAATACATGTAAAACTAAATAAAATAATACCTTGGAATGAAATATCTATATATCTATACACAAACACACACACATCTGCATCTCTGTGTATGTACAAACACTTTCATTTTACATGGGTATACATGTTTATATAAACACACATATATTTATACACGTGCAAAATATATCTACATAAATACATGTGTGGCAATTCTTCTCAATGGCTATACATATATATATATAAAGTTTTACATATAGTTAGATATATTTATATAAATATGTTATATATCTACACATATATAAATGTAGATATGATCTATAGACATATGTATAGATATATAACTATTTATAATATTTTACATATAGGTAGAGTGACTTGTCGCACATCTGAATTAGAGCTGATAAAATAATCACACCCAAATCTCAATATTCCTCTATGTATTTGTGCTGAGTTCAGTGTTTAAGGTATGTTCATCCTCATTGCATTTCTGTTGCTCCAATTGCTTCTGTTCCTTTTTTTATTTTAAATATCTAGGAACTATAGTCAACTTTCTACTAAGGCAAATACGCTTTACTAATGCCTTCTGCCAAAATGATGTTTTATAAACTATTTCTAAAAATTCCTTTCAGGCTGTAATGGGACAGAGTATTAAAGATCTCCCTATTTAAGGTAGGAAAGATATTTTTTTTAAGTTTCTATTCACATGTTGTTTATGAGTCCTCATCTCAGCCAGAATATCAATATCCTACGACTGCTTCTTGTGTACTACTTTCAGACATTTTTCCAAGCACAACAGCTAGGGTTAAAAGTCGGTTACCTGCTTTTCTGGAGTCTGGATGTTTTACAATTTAACTTAAACTATATAGATCACACTTAGACTCTGTGAGAGAGTTATAATTGTCTCTCTGGGTTAGTCAAATGATCCATTCAGCTCAGTATTCTGTTTTGGACAGTAACAACTATTTTAATTGGTGTAATTTTTGCAAGGCTCAAGAATTCCTGGTACCCAACTACCTGACCTTAACACTTTTTTAATTTTTTAAGGCTTTCTGCCTGAATTTGTGACTGTAATTTTCTACTTGACTAGTTTCTTTCTTCACTTTTATTTTCAGATCTATGTTACTGTCATCTCTCTAAAATCGTAAGCCAAAAACAAGCAGAGGGCTTTGAAAAAACATTTGCAAAAATACATCACATATATGCATCATAATATACAAAAACAAATTGTTCATGGTATGCTTGATTGGAGCATAAAGTTAGGTGTAGTCTGATTCATGAATATGACAAAAGCATCTACTTTCCTTTTTAAGCTTGCAGCTCCTCTCAGGTTTACACAAATAGAGAAGAAAAGTAACAACAAAAAAGAGAACCCATAACACTACCCAGACCAAAAATTAAATTCCCTGCCTAAAATATCCCCACCAAAAATAGACAAACAAAAGCCATAAAAACAAACAAAAACCCTCCATTTTTACACTTTTGGAGGAGTTTCCACTAGCTTTGTGGCTGGAGGAGTAGGAGTGAGAACAGTAATATCAATGAACCCTTCATGTTTTACTGCATGAAGTAGAGAAGTCCTTGCAACTTGTTAGAAGGAAGAGGCCCAATCTGATCAAGAAGAAGTGAGAGTTGTAAACTAACTAACCTGAGTCTGTACCAAGCATAAAATTGAGTAGCCACTTCTTTATTGCAAATATATTGTTTTGAAAAAAGCAATTACTTTATTCTATCTACATATCTGCATTAGTTTAGAAAATTTTAAGTAAAGGAAAATAAAACAAGACAAAAAAAGAAACAGATCAAAGCATGAGGGTGAAGGGAAGAGAAAGCAATGTTAATAATCATGGCACATTGTCTTTTAGGAGGTGTAGTCACAATAAATGAAGCAGTTTAGATCATGTGAAACAAAGACTTTTGGTGACTGTTTATGCTAGGTATTGTATGTTTTTGTATTCTTCTTAAGTTGAGAATATCAGTAAAGAAGGCATCAGAGCCAAAATAATAAACCATCAGAATATTCCAGAGCTTCATATATGAATTCTAGCTAAAAAATTTGCTTGAGAAATGAGCGTATCAATTGGCTCTTGGGCTAAAGGTCTGGTAAGGGGACTCAATAAGCCTCTCAGGATAAAGTCAGTTGACTTAAGGGAAAAACTTGTACCTTCTGTAGAAAGGTGAAAGAAAATACTCTGTATAGAATTCTTTCCATCAGAAGATTTATAAGTAGATACAGAAACAAAATTGTAATCAAACAAAAAAGAATAACAATAGCATCCCTTAACTCCTATGGATCTATTAAAACAAATACAGCAGAAGAATGGAAAAGGATAGTATTAGGGTGATTCACAGGAGTTTCTGATAAAAAGATGTCCACATCTTAATCTCTGAAACATGTATATATACTAGGTCATTATGGCAAATGGGAATTAAGTTTGCAAAGCAACTGTCCTTAAAATAGGAAGATTATCCTAGTGGGCCCAGTGTAATTATGAGTGTGGAAGTTGGAGGCAGAAAAGCAGTCATTGTCAGAGTGATGAAATATGAAAAACATGTGACTTTACTGGCTTGGAAGATGGCAGGTGACCATGAGCGAAGGAGTTTGGGCAGCTGCTTTCAACTGGGCAAGGCAAGGAAATGAATTCTCTTATAGGGACTCCAGAAGGAGTATGGCCCTCCCAACACCTTGATTTTTGCCCATTAAGACTCATTTCAGACTTTTGACCTCCAGAACTATAAGATAATGTATTTTAAGCCACAAGTTTATGGCAGTTTCTTACAGCAGCAATAAGAAATTAATATACCATGTATTTGCAGAAAATAAAGAAATTTTAAGCCTCCTCTTTATATTTGTACCAAATAAATTGAAGTCAAATTCATTTTTTAAATGTTATAGGAATTATACTAAATATATTTTAATAGTAAATTTTAACATAGAGAAAATAAGAGGTGAATAAATATTTAACTGATCTTGCAATAGGTAAGAAATTTCTAAGTGTGAAATCAATTTTGACTATATTAAATGCTTTTGTAATAAAAATACTTTGAACTACATGCAAAACTAGATAGCAAGCTAGCAAAAAATTACTTGCAACGAATATGAGAAAAGCGGCCACTATATGTGGTACATAAAGATTTGTAT
Organism: Neophocaena asiaeorientalis asiaeorientalis; assembly: GCF_003031525.2. NCBI lineage: Eukaryota > Metazoa > Chordata > Mammalia > Artiodactyla > Phocoenidae > Neophocaena > Neophocaena asiaeorientalis. The sequence continues at coordinate 28,372 of NW_020172628.1, forward strand.
TAAATCAAAACGAGCACTATACTCAAGAAATACATGTGAAGATCATGAATGGACAACTAAAAGAAGAAAATAAACATTTTTTAAAAGTTCAATTAAAAAAAAGTATGGAGAGTAGGCCATATAACATAGTGATTAAGAGCCTGGGCTCTGTAATCAGACTTTGTGTGTTGAAATCCAAGCTCTGTCACTAAGCTCCGTATGATCTAGCATATGTTACCTAACCTCTCTGTGCCTCAATTTATTCACCTATAACATAAGAGTAAACAATAATGTTTTCATAGTAGTGATGTGAGGACTGAACAAGAGAATCTATGCAAAGGGTTTATTAAACTGCCTGGATCATGTAAACAGTAAGTAAAAAATCTCTTACCTGCTATTAGTCAAATGGATGCAATTAAAGTGTTAATATAGAGAAGTTACATAGTGTTGGAAAGGGAAGAAGAAATGCATTCTCATCTACTGGTTGTGGGAATTTAATTGGTTCAGTCTTAGAGCAGATAAGCTGGAAATATACATCAAATGTTTTACAAAGTGAAAAAAGTTATGTCTTAATCATTAATATGTCATTTTTAGTGAGTGAACGGATGAACAAACAGTGTCATACCCACATAATGCAATACAAGTATACCTTGTTTTATTATGCTTCATTTATTGCACTTCGCAGCTATTGCTTTTTTTTTTTTTAACAAGTTGAAGGTTTATGGTAACCCTGTGTTGAACCAGCCTGTTGGCACCATTTTTCCTACAGCATTTGCTCACTTCCTGAGAAGTGAATATGTCCCAGATGAAGGAACAAGATAAAACCCCAGAAGAACAAACTAAGTGAAGTGGAGATAGGCAGTCTACTGGGAAAAAAATTCAGAGTAATGATAGTGAAGATGATTCAAGATCTCAGAGAAATAATGGAAGCACAGATCAAGAAGATGCAAGAAATGTTTAACAAAGACCTAGAAGAAATAAACAACAAACAAACAGATGAGCAATACAATAACTGAAATGAAAAATACACTAGAAGGAGTCAATAGCAGAGTAACTGAGGCAGAAGAACGGATAAGTGAGCTGGAAAACAGAATGGTGGAAACCACTGACACAGAACAGAATAAAGAAAAAAGAATGGAAAGAAATGAAGACAGTCTGAGCTCTCTGGGACGTTATATGCACCAATATTTGCATTATAGGGGTCCCAGAAGGAGGAGAGAGAGAAAGGATCTGAGAAAATATTTGAAGAGATAATAGCTGAAAACTTTCCTAACATAGGAAAGGAAACAGTCACCCAAGTCCAGGAAGCACAGAGTCCCAGGTAGGATAAACTCAAGGAGGAACATGCTGAGACACATAGTAATAAAACTGACAAAAATTAAAGACAGAGAAAAAATATTAAAAGCAACAAGGGAAAAGCAACAAGTAACATACATGGGAACTCCCATAAGGTTATCAGCTGATTTCTCAGCAGAAACACTGCAGGCAAGAAGGGAGTGGGATGATATATTTAAAGTGATGAAAGGGAAGAACCTATAACCAAGAATACTCTACCCAGCAAGGTTCTCATTCAGATTCGATGGAGAAATCAAAAGCTTTATAAATAATAAGAAAAAGCAGCAAGGATATAAACAGAAAAATTCATACTGATGAGTCCATTCAGTAGGAGTACATAAACAACCTAAATGTGTTTTCAGCTATCAAAGAACTTTAGAACACACTGAACATAAACTAAAAATACTAAAGAAAAACAAACAGGAAAATCCATGATCATAAATAGAGGTTTTATCACCTCTCTCTCTCAGTTATTGTTAGAACAAGTAGATATTAACTTAGCAAGTATATAGAAGACTTGGATAACACTAATTGACAGGTATAGAACTCTGGAAAATTCACAAATGTCCAGAAATTATATAACACATTCCCAAACAACCAATGGGACAAAGAAGACATCAAAAGAAAATTTTAAAAATCTTGAAACAAAATATTGAAAGACAAAGTATCAAAACATATGGGATGCAGCAAAAGCAGTTCTAGGAGGGAAGTTTATAGTGATAAAAATCTACATTAAGAAAAAAAGATCACAAATTAAAAAAAAACTAACTTTACACCTCAAGGAACTAGAAGAAGAAGACCAAATGAAACCCAAAGTTAGCAGAAGGAAAGAAACAACAAAGCTCAGAGCAGAAATAAATGAAATAGAGACCAGAAAAACAATAGAAGAGGCAACTAAAACTAAGAGGTGGTGTCTTGTAAAGATAAACAAAGTTGCCAGATTTTAGCTACTCTAATGCAGAAAAAGAAAGAGGACCTAAATTATGATCAGAAACGAAAGAGGAGACATTACTACTGATACCACAGAAATACAAAGGATCACAAGAGACTACAGTTGACACTTGAACAATATGGGGCTTAATCCGCCTATAACTTATAGTCAGCCTTCCCTATCCAAGGTTTCTCTACATCTGTGGATTCAAACAAATGCAGACCATGTAGTACTATAGTATTTACCATTGAAAAATAACAGCACATAAGTGGACCCACACAGTTCAAACCCATGTTGTTCAAGGGTCAACTGTACTATGAGCAATTTATGCACCATAAAACTGGATAACTTAGAAGAAATACATAAATCCCTAGAAACACATAAGCTACCAAGACTGAATCATGAAAAAATAGAAAGTCTGAACAGATCAAATATGAATAAGGAAGTTAAATCATTAATCAAAAACCTCTGAACACAGAAAGACCCAAGGACCCGATGGTTCATTGGCAAATTCTGCCAAATAGTTAAAGAAGAATTAATGCCAATCCTTCTAAAACTCTTTCAAAAAACTGAGGAGGAAACACTCCCAAACTCATTTTATGAGGCCAGCATTACCCTGATTTCAAAGCCATATAAGGATATATGAAAAGAAAATTACAGATCAATATCTCCGATGAATATAGATGCAAATCTTCTCAATAAAATATTAGTAAACCAAAATCAACAGATATTAAAAGGATCATTAACCATGATCAAGTGGGATTTATCCCATGGATGTAAGGATGGTTCTACATATGCAAATCACTTATCCACATGTGCAAATCACTTAATTCGATAACCACATTAGCAGAATTAAAGATAAAAATAATATTATCATCTTAATAGTGCAGAAAAAGCATTTGACATAATACACCATCCTTTCATGACAAAAACATTCAACAAGTTGTGTATAGAAGAAAGATTCCTCAACACAATGAAAGCCATTTATGACAAACCCACAGCCAATATCATGCTCAGTGGTGAAAGGTTGAAAACTTTTCCTCTGAGATGTGGAACACTTACAAGGGTGTCCATTCTCACCACTCCTACTCAAGATAGTACTGGATGTCCTAGCCAGAGCATCCAAATGGGAAAAAAGTAGTAAAATTGTCTTTGTTAGAAGGTAATATGATCTTATATATAGAAAATCCTAAAGACTCCACTAAAAAGTGCTAGAACTAATCAACAAATTCAGTAAAGTTGCAGGATACAAAATCAACATACAAAAACCAGTAGTGTTTCTACACACAAACAACAAAGCACCTGAAAACAAAATAAAGCAATTCCATTCAAATAACATCAAAAATAATAAAATAATTAGGAATAAATTTTACTAAAGAGGAAAAAGGTCTATATGCTGCAAACTTCAAGAGTTTGATCAAAGAAGTTGAGACACAAATAAATGGAGAGATATCTGATGTTCATAGTTTGTAAGAATTAGTATTTTACATTTTCATACCCAAAGTCATCTACAGATTTGATGCAATCCCAGCCATGATTCCAATGACGTCTTTGTATAGAAGTAGAAGAAACAATCCTAAAATTAATTTGGAGCCACAAAAGACCCTGAGTGGCCAAAACAATTCTGAGAAAGATGAACAAAGCTAGAGGCATTACACTTCCTGATTTTTATAGTAATTAAAACAGTATTGTACTGCCATAAATGTAGACATATAGACCAATGGAACAGAATAGAGAGCCCCGAAATAAACCCCTGCATCATACATGGTCAAATAATATTTGACAAGGGAGACAAGAATACTCAATGGGGAAAGGATAGTTTCTTCAGTAAATGGTGTTGGGAATACTGGATACCACATGCAGAAGTATAAAATCTGACCCCATCTTAAACCACACACAAAAAGTGAACTCAAAATGGATTAAAGACTTAGTTAAGATCTAAAAGCACAAAACTCTTAAAGAAAAAAAAAAAAACATTGAGAGAAAGCTCTTTGAGATTGGTTTTGGCAATAGTTTTTTGAATGATACCAAAGCACATGGAACAAAAGCAAAAATAAATGTCAGGCTATGTCAAACTAAAAAGCTTCTTCACAGCAAAAGAAACAATCAAAATGAAAAGGCAATCAATGGAATGGGAGAAAATATTTGCCATATATCTAATCTAATCTAACCATATATCTAATAAGGGGTTAATATCCAAAATATATAAAGAATTCATACAACTTAATAGCATAAAAACAAACAACCTGATTTAAAAATAGGCAGACATAAACATGGTAAATGAAAAGGTGCTCAACATCACTAATCATCAGGTAAATGCAAATCAAATATTACCTCACACCTGTCAAAATGGCTATCATCAAAAAGACAGGAGATTAAGAAGTATTGTTAAGGGTGTGGAGATAAGGGACCTCTTGTGCACTATTGGTGGGAATGTAAATTGGTATAGCCACTATAGAAGTAGTATGAAACTTCCTCAAAAAAATTAAAAATAGAACTACCCTATCATCCAGCAATCCGACTCCAGGGAATATCCACGAGAAATGAAATCAGGATTTCACAGAGATACCTGCGCTCCCATGTTCACTGCAGCATTATTCACAATAGCCAAGATATGGAATAATCTAAGTGTCCACCAATGGAAGAATGGGTAAAGAAGGTGTGATTGAGACACACACACACACACACACACACACACACACATGCACACACAATGAAATATTATTCACCACGAGAAAGAAGGAAATCCTGCAGTTTGTAACAACTTGGATAAAACTTGAGGGCATTAGGCTAAGTGAAATAAATCAGACAGAGAAAGACAAATAATGTATAATATCACTTATATGTAGAATCTAAAAGGTGTCAAACTCAGAAAAACAGAGTAAAATACTGACTGCCATGGGCTGGGGAATGGTGGAAATGGAGAGATAACACACAGAGGGTACAAACTTTCTTTCATAAGACTCACAAGTTCTGGAGATCTAAGTACAACATGGTGATTATACCTAATAATACTGAATTGTATACTTGAATGTTGCCAAGAAAGTAGATCTTAAATATTCTCACTACAAAAAAGAAATGGTAATTATGTGATAGGGTGGTGGTGTTAGCTAATATTATGATTGTAATCGTTATGCAATTTATAAATGTTTGAAATCAACACATCGAATACCTTAAATTTATACAGTTATGTGTCAATTATATCTCAGTAAATCTGGGGAGGGAGGAAGGAAAAGAAAAAAATGAATGAACTACTGAAATGAACAATAACATGGATTAATCTCACAGTGTTATAGTGAGTGAAAATGGCCCAACAGAGAAAAGTACACACAGTTTGTATCCATTTATATAAAGAATAATCTAATTTATGGTTATAGATATAAGATCAGGGATTGCCTCAGGTAGGAATGGGACTGGAAGAGAGGTTGACAGTAAAGGGTATGTAGGAACTTTCTGCAGTTATGGGAATGTTCTATATCCTATTTTGAGTGATGGTTATAGGGGTATATTCAGCAGACAAAATTTTCCAAACCTTACACTTAACATATTTGCATTTTTTCGTGTTCCATATGACAATAAAACTTATTATTAGAAAAAAGAAAAAAGATTTCAAAATGCTCTAGGAGAAACTTCTCCAAGAAAATGACCTTGATAAAATACCTTTTGTATTTACTTGTATACATTAATAGATTTACATAGCTGGGGGGTAGCATTTTAGGGATAAATTAGTGGAAATAACATAGGAAGACAAGCAGAGAGAGAAAGAAAGTGGGAGTGAACGAAAGGAGGGATTGAGAGAGAGGTAGATATTTAACTGTGGGCACAGGAAAACAGTTGCATGGGAAAGGGAAAAAAAGGTATACTTCATGGCTCTGCCATTAATAGCATTTACAAAAAGTCTTATAATGTAAACATTTTTGAACTAACCAAATTGACACTATATCAAGGGGGTGGGAGGATGCCAAGTATGTGTGTGGATATGGGGGAGGATGAGTGTGTGTGAAAAAATAACTAAGTTTTAGTTTTCTTTTACTCATCTAACAAATTACCACAAATTCCTCAATACAAAATGAGTATCTAACAGTTCTGTAGGTCAGAAGTCTGATATGGATCTCACTGGGCTAAAATCTAGGTGCTGACTGGGTTGCATTTCTTTCTAGAGACTCTAAGGGAGCATCTGTTTTCATGATTATTCAAGTTCCTTGCGGTTCATGGTATGACTGAGGTTCCTGTTGCCTTGCTAGCTGTCAGTGAGGCTTGCTCCCATTTTCTAGAGATTGTCCGTTCCCTGGCTCATGTCCCCTTCCTTCACCTTCCAAGACAACAATGACAGGTTTAGTCTCTCTCTCGTCTCATCTCTCTGTGACACTCTCTTCTGTCTTCCTCTTCCAGTTTTAAGGACATATATGATTAAATTGGGACCACCATTTCAAGCTCTCTAACTTTAACCACATCTGCAAAATCCCTTTTGTCATGTGAGGTCATATACCCACAGCTTCCAGGAATTGAAATGTGAACTTCTTTGGGGGGGCCATTATTCTGTCTACCACAAGCTAAGTCTTCTTCATTCCTTTTCAGATGTTTGTATATAATGCCTAACAATGCGCAAGTCTGATTATTCCCTAAATTCTCTTTTACTAAGAAAAGAGAGATGAAGGCACTTAGAAGTGCCTAGCAAAGATGAGTCTTTCACATTTCTGCAAGAATTGCAGAACTGGAACACTCTCTACCCCTCCACCATTCCTTTCAATGCATTGTGATAGAGTGCAAAGTATTAGATTTGTTGTCAGACTGACATAATAGAATCCCAGGCCCACCAATTACTAGGTGAAACTAGATCTTAAAAGATACTTGACCTCTCTGAGCCTTAGCTTTCTCCTTTGTAGAATGAGGATGTTTGACGATTAGATATATGTTGTGTCTAAAAGAGAATAGGAATAGATAAAAGATAAACAGTTTCTTCTGTGTGACATACCAATTTTATTTTAGGGGTTATAAATGAAGAAGAGCTAACTGTAGTTCCTAATGAAGATTAGTCTTTCACGTTTCTGTTCAAATTGCCCAAATATTAACATTTCCAGTAAGTTTTCAGAAATTGTCACAGCATAGGCTTTTATTAAATAGAATCCGCAGTGACTAATTCTTATTAGGCCTTAGCCATCAAACTTTCTCTTCTGATCCCTGCTAGGCTAGATCCGCTGTTAGTGGTTAGATTTTTCTGTGACTCAGTGGTATGTACTTAACTCTGAGTCATATCACATCTTTCAGTATGGATCTGCTCAGGTCTTACACCCAAAATTCAAAATAACTTTCTGGAAATTCTAATCCAGTTACAATTCACCTTAGGTGGTATGAATAGGCCTTGCTGTATGAGGTTTAGAAGAAGATAACATGGTACCTAACAATAACTGGATTCCCCTTCACAAGTGCCTTCATATTGTGATGTATTGTAGCAAAGGGAATTACATTTGCTAAGTATCTATGTCTCGGACTAGGCTGGAACTTGAGCAAAAGTAACACAGTTTTAAATCCCATAGTAAGCCATTTGCCAATATTACTTGATCCCTTGTACTTCAACTCCATCATTATGTGAGTTTAGGAACAGTTAGATATCGGAGAACCCCTTGATATCGGAGACCATGTTCTAATTGTTTTGTTATCCTTGGCAACTAACACAGTGCCAGGCACATAGAAAGCACTTAATGCATGTTTGTTAAAAGGTGAAAAGATCACAATTACAAGAATATCATTGGCATTACTGTGAGAGAGGAAGGTAAACCTCCCAGGGTTTTGATATTCAGACTGACTATACTAATTAATACCAATGTCTAGAAATAGTAGGGGAGAGCTCAGGTCTCAGTTCTTTCAGGACACCTTCGGTGGATTTATTGCAGCTGGCATTACCATATGAATGACGGAGCCTGCCATATGAGCATAAAAAGCAATGCAACTAAATGCCTTATACATGAAAAAATGGGTTAACCTTATCATTTGGTTCCTTTTGCCTTTTTTTGTTGTAGCAGCCTGGCATTATTTCCTATTTCTGTTCCTATTGTATAGGATGCTTCAGGGGCAACTGAATTTGGGAAATATTATGGCATTTTCAGAGAACCATTTGTATTATGAAAACAGGCACTTGACACTGTATTTTTTTTTTAAAGGCCAACCTTCTGAGTGGAAACAAGAAGAAAAGTTTATTTTCTTAAGATAAGCAACATGCTGTATTTAAATCATGTACATACACAGTGTAGCTTTCTTGGTGAGTTATTCCCAATTTCAGCTCATATGTATAGCCTACTTTCAGTGTCATTGAAATCGCAAGCCAAATTTAATAGGAAATGAAGGCAAAAAGGAAAACTTCCTCCTTTGCAGTGCCATATGATTCTTTATATTAGTCCTTTTATAGCAGGATAAACATTGCAGAGGTGCAAGTTTAACTTTTTGATTGCTTTAAACATATGGCCGAGAACAAGCTTGTATGCATCATTTTCTTGCTTTAGCATAATTTAGTTTTCTAAAGACCAAGATGTCTGAACTGGAGGGGACACTCTAAAACCTGCAAATGTGATACCTGTCAACAAGGATAAACATGGTATTAATGAAAGTGTATGTTAATGTGTTAAACTAGTAGAATATCAGCAGGATATCAGTTTCATTGCCAACTGAGTTTTAGAGATGATCCACCATTTGAATTAGTTTTAGTGATAAATTATTTCCAAGTAGTATTAATCATACTCTCTGGGAAATTAAAATGTCATAAATGATGAAGTGTTAAAGAAACAGTATCGCACATCTACACCTGCATATGCTTCACAGTATCACCACGATATTTGCTCAAGCACATTTACAAGAGAGTATTTTTAACATGATGTTCAGTGATGTAAGTTATTTAACATTCTACTTATTCTTTTAGCAATGCTTAATAAAATTAAACACTTTCTATAAGTAAAAAATGGTATACACTATATTGTGTTCACTGCTTTAAAAAAATAAGAAATAACTAAAATGAGAGAAGGCCCTTTAATTTTTTCCATTGATTTAGTTTAGTAGCTGTTCTTTTTATGGATATATGAGTTTTTAAAATTCTGTGATTGCAAAGATTCTGATTGAATAGGGCCTAGTGTTCATTCTACAAATAAATTCATCTTTCCATTGTCTGCTTTCAGAATTGTGGATTATTGTGAAGTTATTAAATCGTATATAGGTATGCTTTTCCACAACAAATATGTGTGCTCTTTAGAATTTAATAGGGAAAGTCAGTAAAACAGAGTCCTTTAATTTCAAGAGTAGTCTTTATTCTTTATTCCTTTCTCTATATTATTGCATTTTGGAGTATTAACCCATTTTAAATTCAATGTTGTACACATCTACAGTATATTAAGACTCTAGATTTAAGCCTACAGATATCTGACTCAAAATTGGAAGTGAACTCAAACTTCAAAGAAAAAGAAAACATAAAATACCACATAGCTCTCCTGATTCAGTAACTTAATAGGAGGATCAACGCTTTAAAATATTTAAAATGTATTACACTTAATGAATGAAAAACATTCCAATGAACCAAAATTCCTATGATGAATTATGGAAGTAAAAGTAGAGACAGGTGAATTATGCAGATTGCAAGTTATGTCACGGAAATAAGAACTCTATGAATATTAAACAAAATGTCTAAAAAACTAGAAAGAATGGTGGCTTTCATTTCTAGTCTTCCTTTCCCAAAATAAGCTGGTTCACAAGCAATGGTGACTTTGGAAAAAGTGGATCCCAGTTAAGAGCTCAAGAGTCATGGTGATTTTCAAATTGTACTTGCGGCAGGTTCTCCAGACAGTCCTGTTCAGGATGTAAATTCTACCTCAAGTTAATCTTCCTAAACAGTCTCATTTCTAGAACTAAGCAGTCTCGACTTCATTATCACATGGCTAAATAGCTTTTGCCATGATGTAACATTTAGATCAGAGAACTAATGACAACTGAGAAGAGCTTTCCCTGAAGAATGTGAAGTTTAACATTTATAATCGTGAGGCTGTTGTTTCCATAATATATTCTTTCATGAAAATGTACAATATGCTAAACATTTTTCCAACCCAAAATTGCACTCAACCTATTTAAAAGCAGATCTTTACTTTTAACTTTTCCAGGGCTTTCTTAACCAGGAAAACAACAACAAACAGAAAGTAATTTTACTTACCTTAATCACCCATTCTAGAAATGTCTTTTCTTTATTCTGCAAAACTTCTCTAAATGTTTAGTCTCAGTCCTCGTCCTGCATTTTCTTACCATGCACACTCTTCTTTATCCCTGAATCTGGCTTAGGATCCCATAACTATGCTGACAGCCATTGTATACAATGTCACAAAATCCAACAGACTTTTCTCTGTTCTCAATACCTAATTAGCATTTGACAATTTGAAGTGTTTGATATTCTGGCTTGCCTTGGCTTTACCGAGGCTGCTTTATCTTTATGAGTAGATTTAACCACTTTATATTTTGGTGTGAAAAAATTGTTTCCTATTCAAAATGTGTCAGAATATAAATATTTTATGGAGCTATCAGGCCTTTCAGAAAAGTGCTTTGCAATAAATTTAGGCTTTAGTAACAAGAAATACTAGCCCCCTATGCTCTGAATGCTCGTACATCTTTTATTCTCTTTGATGGAAGCTGTACTGAAGTTTTTGTGCTTCTTTGTATACATATCAAGGAGTGTCTGCCATCCATTAGGTTTTGTGTTTCTATTTAAGGCTTCTGCCTGACCTGTCTTGTTTGCCATTGTCTATTCAGAGCCTAGCAGAGACACTGAGACATAGTATATTCTCAATAAATATTACTGAATAAACTAATCTGTTATATAATAAGCATATTACACTGAGAAGAAATTATGTCTCATCAAATCTGAGGGCCAGTATTCCAGATGATAGGAACTTTGTAATAACTTGAGTTTTATGATATAGCAAAGAGTTAAAAAAGTATCAAAGGTAAGCTGTTCCAAAAGAGGCTGCTTTAATATTGCTAAGAAAAGCATTATATTTTATTTAAAATAAAACCTACTTTAGCCAGTAGCAAGAATGTATTTTAGAAGAAAATTTTTGTTCATGGACAAGAATGTGGTCATTTTTCTGATCTCAAAATCAAGATATTTGGGTTTCACACTGAAATGAAGACAGAACTAGTTACTTTAATTACCTTCTCCTCTGGCCAAGATGAAAATATTATCTAATTCATTTGAATTAAAAAATCAAACAAAAGACACTCCTAGATTATTGAAGGCCAGAAGGGGAAGTAAAATTATCCTTTTGCTTATCTGACTCAGGTGGATAAACAGCCCTTGGCTAAGACAGAATTAAGCCACTGACAGCTGCAAGGAACTGGAAAGGTCTTTGATGTCAAGATGGCTTGACGTACAGTTGACGTAAAAGAGGCACATTCCAAGGTTTTTATTTACAGTAAGTTTGAATGAAGGGTTCTAAATTAAAGCTGGAAATAAGAAAGACTAGGGGCTAGATCAGGATAAATTTAATAATGGAAAAATTAGCAAGAAATACATCAGGTAGTTGGCATTTACTTATATCTAATGACTAATGTTCAATTTTGATTGTTTTTACAGCACATTTTTTTTTCACAAATGCATGAAAACTTGCTTATCTCAATCTTATGCAAAGCAACATTATCTTAGGCTACTCTTCAGCCAACATTACTGTGAATGAGGAACCTCTCCAGACTGTTGGTAGTATACTATAATTGAAGGTCCAGTTATTTTGAGGAGTACGTAGACATCTTGGAAGTTTATTCTATAAACTGAAATATGTAAACTATCACCAGAAAAAAATCTTAGCTTTGTATTCAATTACTAAGTCCTCTCAGTTCTTTCTTCAAGTGGTGAATGAATGCTTACAACAGGCTCCTTGTCAATATTCCTGCATCTAGTCTTCCATAGCCCATATTCAGGCAATCTCTAGCAAGACATACTATTCTATATCGTTTCCTAAGACATCAAGTCCAAATAGCTCTGCCTGTGTTTCATAGTTTAAACCTGTCCTAATCTAATTCTACAGCTTTCATCCTCACTGAAATGTGTCCTCTGTTTTGTTTCCCACAGGTGTGCCACACTCATTCACCAGTCAAATACTTTGCTTCTGTAATAATTGTGGTCTAGTATATAAATAAGTCCCCTTCTGCCTATACAAATTCCACTTTTTGGTTGAAGTCCAGGTCAAATTCCACCCCCTTCCTGAAGTCATCTTCAGTTATTCTGGAGATAAATCATCTCTTTCTTCTCAGAACCTGTGTAATACTTAAGAGTTCATACTACATAGCTTAGTTCTGAATTGCATCCTATCTGGTTTTGTAAGCTATTGTTTCATGCATATTAACCTTATCTTTCTAATTAGATTTCAGACATTTTAAAGTTAGGGAATGTGTGTGGTATTTCCTCTGACTCCCTCCCCCCATACCTTCAGGATTACTTCAGTAGGTTACTTATTAATATATTATTTAGAATGCTTCCTTGCATAAGAAAATGATTTTGGCTATTATTCTTTAAAAATTTTTATAATGTTCAATGTATTTTTCTTATTATAAAAATAATTGTTGTAGACTCTTTCCCTCTCCACACTGACAAACTTTGTCTGGTAATATAAACATTTTTGTTGTGAGAAAAATTCCTAAAATCTCATTTATTATTTTGGAAAGGGCTTACATGTTACTGAACGCTTTCTAAAGTAATAGGAATACTAATACTCTAGGAAGTTTTTTTTATTAGACTATAAAATGCAAATGTTACATTTTAGTGAACAAGGATTATTTCTGCCTCTAAAATTGGAGAAACCAAGCCATCTAATAATTAAGTGACTTTTTCTAGATTTTATGTGGCATGTCTCTACAGGCCGCCTTGTAAGGATTTGAGTCAAATATTTAATTATTGCTCTCCCAACCATGTCATCAATATCATATTACCTTTAATACTTGAAGACTATCTTAGTGTTTTACTATCAATAAGAGGTACACTTATATTTGTGTCTCCAGTGGTGGCATGATTTCACGCTGAAGCATTCATATTTTTTACCCAGTATCCCTTGAACAAAAGGTATATATTTTCAAGATGGCTCCCTAAAGTTAAGGAAACAGTGTGATACCAAGAACTAAAACAAAATTGGACATAGTTATACAGCAGGTTTTGTACATATCAGAGGGATAAAAGGAAACTGACATTCTTTGAATACTTAATATATCTCAGAAACTGTACTTGAGGTTTTAACTTGGTTTAAAAACTAAAATAATATTGCCAAAGAAAATTTAAAGGCACAGAAGCTGTGACTTAAAGAGAGTAAACGACTCATCCAAGGACAGTTAACTAGTAGGTGACAGAGGTCATATTTCAACTCATCTATTTGATTGTAATGTATTCATAATAGTGTTAATCAACACATAATCTATCACAGAGGAAATTTATCAGCTGCTACCATCTGGAATCCCTGATACAAACAGAATGTTGGTCCGGGCAGAGTCCCTAGACTCCTTCTGAAAGATAGCCAACTTGATCCTATCTTACCTAATTTGGGGATGCTCAGCCTAAAATATGGAGCAATGGCTGTGAAAAGAAAATAAAAAGGAGAACCTCCTACTGGAGAAATAACTTGATCCATAGCTTCTTTACTAGATTTGTAGTAACTGAAAATAGCCTACTCAGCTCTTGCGAGAAAAAAATGTGGTCTTGTGTTCTGTTCATAGGCAAAGTAAGTTAGAATATTAGACTCTGTACCAAAAGTTAATAAAGAGGTCTTGTCCAAAATGACCTATTATATTTATAACTTATTAGTTCCTTTATACTCTATTTTACGCTAAGAAAATATTATGATGTAAGATTTCCATGTTTTTGAGAAGTCCCTGGTTAATGGTAAGAGTGAGAGAATTCTTTGTAACCATAGCATAATCCTTGCTACATAGTATGTATAGGCATTTAGCATATTATGACCATTTGATGTAAAGCAATTAAGAAAAAAATGCTGATTTATAAACAGCACAACTTTGAAAACAGGGATCAAGTTCTCTTCATTTCTCTGTCTCCCGAAATAATAAGCTGAGCTTGGTTACTATCACTTCGTAAGTATGTAAAAGTTTCATTGTATTTAAACATGAAAAATAAAATGAGAACTTTTATAAGACATCAACTGCTGATGATTCAATCTTATTCTCTGGCCTTTAGGTTTCTTTCTCAAGTGAGTGTTTGTCTCACCTGTACCCCTCCTCCCCTGCAAGTTATAGTTTCCAGAAAAGCAAAATCATCAGGACCTTCATACATTTCCATTTCAAATACAAGTGTAAATAAATGAATACAGTTTATAGAATTAATTAAAATTCTACAGTTCTTCAAGAAATAGAAAAATATATTTAAATATGGAAAACTTCACATGTGAAATAATACACCAGGTGTATCCTTTATCTCCAGTAATTGGAAATTATGAAAAAAACCCTACTGATATAATGACAAGAGTTGTTATTCCATTCTTCTAACAATGCCCCAGTCTCTACAGAGCAGAGGCAGCATACAGTTTAAATAACATCTTTTGATTAACTAAACATACAGTAAAATAGCCCTACATTCAGCTTGATATTTTGGAAATCTTTCTGTGCTTATTTGTTCTTGCCAAAGTAGTGATGCTTTTATCTTGGCATGTCATTCAATGTGATTGATCCTCTATGTGTAGAAGAACAGATACTAAAATGTGTTAACTTAGAGTTGAGTAGAAAAGCAACTTTGAAGTCATTGTGTTTTAACAGTGTTGATCTCTGGCACGTGGGTGTTTGTAATATGCTTTTGCTTAGTCACTACTAAGTCTATGAGTCAAAAAGTATGACTATGAGACAGGCAAAACAGAATTATGGTTTCTATTTAATTTCAGCAATTCATCATAGTTCTTAAAGAAGTCCTGAATTTAGAACTCTTGGTACACAGAAATCATGTGTGTCAGTTTCCCAACAAGTCGTAAAATTGTATTAACTTTTCTTTATGGATGGAGAACTTCAAAACCCTCTAGTTTGGAGCTTCAGAAAAAGTAGTCCTCAGGACCTGAGCATGCCCAAGTATTTTTTCTATGGCATTCTTTTTTCTACGCAGGCCTCTCACTGTTGTGGCCTCTCCCGTTGCGGAGCACAGGCTCCGGACGCGCAGGCTCAGCGGCCATGGCTCATGGGCCCAGCCGCGCTGCGGCATGTGGGATCTTCCCAGACCGGGGCACGAACCCGTGTCCCCTGCATCAGCAGGCAGACTCCCAACCACTGCGCCACCAGGGAAGCCCTGGCATTCTTATTATAAACCCTTCATTTCAGTGTTCTTCTCTTTCTAGGCTTTCTTTTGCTCCTCACTCTCTGCTTTCTTCCATTTCCAGGTATTTGTTCAACATGATCACTCTTTTTTAGATAAATCCAGAATTTCAGTAGGACACAATGCACTGGACATGTCCCTACATTTCCTCCTCACAAAGATGTGCATGTTCTAGTCGATCAAGAAATTTATCAATGAATATTCCTACTAAACATACAGTATCCAACAAAAATTTACCAAGTACCAGCTTTCTGTAGGGCTGTGAGCTAAACACTGGAGATATAGAGGAAGACTAAAGCACTGTTCATTGGCCCTGAGGAGCTCGGTATAATAGACTAAAAAACAGCCAGATATTATCCAATGTCAAGAAGTAGAAAATATATTTAAAAATTGAAAACTTCACACAGTAAGTAATATGCTAAGTGTTAGAGTTGAGATTTTGCAAAATTCCATGAGAGAATAGAAGAAGGAGTGACTAAGTTTACCCAGCAGATCAGGAAAGGCCTCAGAGAAATTTTTGTATTTGAGGGGAGTCTTGAGGGATGATCAGGCATTCACTAAGCAAAGAAACAGGTAAACTGGCATTCTTGGCAGGGGGATAGTATGTATGTAGCCACAGAGATATGGAATAACAAGGAATTTTGGAAGAATGACAAACAGCTTGATCTGGAACACGTGGATTTAGCAATAGGAGTTGAGATTTGAGAGGTAGGTTCAAATCTGCTTATAAGCTCGGTCGAATCTCATCAAAGGAGTTTGTACTTATCTATGGACAATGAGGGGTCATTGCATGGCACTATGTAGGTGTCATGCTCAACTTTGTGGTGAGATAGGATTTTCGTATAGTAAACTAAATGCCTTCAGAATGGTTCCATAACTCATATAGAAACTCTCCCTCCTGCATCCAGGTCAAATGTGCATGCACCCAGAAGTTTCCAAAGAGGTTAAACAATATGATGAATATCTTATGCATTGAAGCAAGCCAGATGAGAAGTTATCTGAAAGCAGATATTTGGCCTCCCAATATCAGTATGAACAGGACGCAGGTAAGTATCCCATTAGCTATTGCATACAGCCAACTCTCTGAAGGCTCCTGCTTTTGTTTGGTTTTCCTGGTTGTTTTTAAGAGTACAAAATCACGGATTCTCTCGATTGAAGGGATATATTAGAGGTTATCTGGCCCAGTCCTCTCACAATACGTGAATTCACTGTATATCTGCTACTATGAGGAAATTAAGTCTCTGATTAAACAGATTCAGCAATGTACAGTCAATCCCTTCTCTGGAAAATCAACTAATTGTTTGGCAACTCGTGCCACTGAAAAGATTTCTGTTACGGAATTAACAGTTTTTTCTGTGCTATCTGTGACCTACTGCTTCTAATTCTGCCATTGAGGGAATGCAAAAATAGTTTAATTCTTTCCTACGTAACAATCTGTAAATTCTTGAGGGAAGCTATTATATCTCTTTTTCATTAATGTCCTACTGTATTTAATCACATACACCCAACTCAATCTGTTAGAATTAATATATCAGAGTTGGATTATTTGCTGGATTGTTCTAGCACCAGGAGACAAAGGGTGTATTTCCTTGATGAAGACTTATTTATCTAGACAGTACAGCAAGCAATTTGGGTAGATATTTTTATTACTACTTTCAAATACAAGTTTTACCCTCCTGTTTTTGCAGAAAAATCAAAAGAACATGTGACATTTGATATCCTTGAGTTTCTTGCCTATCATCCAAGAGTAGGAAATTAGGAAACAGTTGTGTAAGATGAGCCATCTTATGCATAAATCTGAAACATAACAGCAGCAGCGTGAAAGGAAAACATATTTTTCAGTTGTTCATGTTTGATGTCCCATGCAGAGCAGGATACCTGAATGATACATATATCTGCAGGGGTTTGATTATTTTTCTGTATAAATTAACTTCCATTTAAATTTTATAAAAATAAGACATGAGGCATGTTTTGTTCATGCTTTCAAAACAATTACACTAAACCACTTAAGCAATATGGCATCATGTGATGTTTCTCAATATTTAAATTAGAAATCTACAGATGACAAAATTAGTAAATAGAATTAAACTATTGTAGAGGAAATGATCCAGATGGACCATTAAGCCATTAGGAAGCTATATAAGGATGAAAGTGTGGGGGGAATGCAGTAGAACAACGCTTCCCCATAATGCAACCAATTAAAATGCTAATAACTGTTCAAGCAACATTTAACTGGTCAAACTCTCTTAAATCAGTTTAAATTTCATACACTGTGCTAGGATATAGAGCACAGTGAACCAATATGAACCATACAAATGACAAGAGAAGATTTAGTTGAAGCAAACTCAGCTACATTAATTATAACTGCAAAACTGGATGATGAACTAATTGTATTTTAAAAGTTAGAATATAGTGGTCTGATCAGTATTCCTTATTACTTTATCAACTCAGCTCCTTTTAATATGAATACAGCCCCCTTTACTGTATACCATCTAAGGAGGATAGAGAACCTTGAGAGAATATAAATATAAATCAAATAAATGTCAACTCTATTATTAACTGGATTATATCTCTTTTCTCACACTAAAAGTTTAGCCCATTATTTCTCTCAGACCCTTCGGTTGATCCCTTTGAGTTATAGCAACAATCAAACCACTATTAATCCCTGTCTCTGTAATGATGCACTGACAAACACAGTTTAAAGGAGCATTTAAAGCCAAACTTGTCAGCTACTGGTTCAGCTGTTCTTCCAAACAAGTTGCTGTCATTGACCTATGGCTTCATCAATTGGATCTATTTTGGCAATCAAACTTGGTAATGAAGGTTACAAGAATAGTACTCGTCAAACAATTCAGAGGACATCATTCATGTGTATTATAATAACTTCCCTGAAGCAGGTATGAAACAGAAGTAGAGAGACAGAGAGGTACAGAGAGGACAAATCTATAAAAATGTAGAATGTACTTAAGTGTACAAAGAAAATTACACTCTCCCAATGTTTTGCATATAGAAGGTGCTCAATAAATATTTATTAGTTATACTTAATTAAGCAGATTTTAAATAATAAAAAATTAACAACACTTTGAGTTTTACAAGCCAATGAGGGGTCAAGACAATCAGGGACTGTCTGTCACTGGCAAAGCCATGGTCCAGGGTGCTTGCCATGGAGGAAGAACCTTAGTGTTGTATGTCCTCAGAGTATCACCCTAAATGGGGCAGGGCTGATCAGAGACGAGATAATTATTTAGCACAGTTGAGGACACTAGAAAGTGCTGTTCAGGGATATTTTCTTTTAAGTAGAAAAAATAATAATAGCAAAATACTTGCGGGACAAAAGGGAAATCTCCAGTGCTGAAATGATCTAAGTAATACTACAGTTCATCAATTTCCCCTTTTACGTGTTCTTTGTCCTTTTCAATGAAAATGACTATGGTTCATTGTAGCACATATGAAATAGTAATGCAGAAGAAACAGCTTGAATTTCTGCTAGAAGAAGAGCTCAAACTAAAAAAATATGTTTTGACCTTTTGGTTTAAAAACTAAAGAAATATATTTTCAGAAAAGCAACTCATAGCTCATATTCAGAAAAAGGCAAATTTGATACACTCAGAAAGACTTCAGAATGGTAACCTCTGAAAACTGTTTTGAGGTGTTGTCTTCCCTTTTCAAAACATTTGAAAGAGAAAATGTGCTATATTTCAAAAAATATTTTTCTTGAAAGACCTTTTATCTTGTTTATTCCATTTTCTCACTCAAAATCTGGATAAAATTTATTCATTAAATGTTTAACTGAGCTACCCAGCATAACCTATAATGTATCCATAATGAAAACGTTTAAATTGAATTTAATCAAACCTTTAGAAGTAACACTTAGTTAACAGGAAATGGAAGATATAGAGGAACAAAATGTACCATAAAGAAAAAGACAAATCAAGAATGTGGGGCCATCAATAGCGCAACTTCTCTGATTTCTTCAAAAGTTCAGTATCATGAATAAAATTGGAGACTGATTTTAGATTACAAGAGATTAAGGAAGCCTAACAACCAGATGAAATTTGTGAGTCTTGGTTGAATGCTGGTTTTTAAAAAACTGAAGTAATTTTTGTGGCCAATTGGGGAATATTGAAAATGGATTGGATAGTAGATAATATTAGGTTATTATTGTTTTCTTAGAGGAAATAATGAAATTATGGCTAGTAAGGAGATGTATGTGAAATAACTGAGTAGGAACTATTAAGATGTAGGCAGCTTATATTCAAATGGTTTAGTAATATGCATATACATAGATAGAAAGATTAAAACAACTGTGGCAAAATGCTGACAATTGTTGAATTTAGTTGGTAAATTTAAGGGTGTTAATTATATTCTGTGTTTGGAAACTTTTGTAGTAAGAAGAATTTGGGAAATAAAGACAACCAATTTTATGAGGAAAATATAGAGACACAGAAATTTATATATACACACATATATACTTAATTTTTATATGTCTACTTTGTGCCAGAATCTGTTCTAGATACTGGGGAAATCCTCAAGGCCAAGATATCTACCATCCCTGTCCTAGAGTATGCTCACTAAGAAGTAGTGTGGAAATCTATAATTTAGTTAAAAGATGTTTTAAATAAATGCATTAAAATAATTTGTACTCCGTGAAATTCACATGTTTTAAGAGTACAATTCATGGAGAGGATCAAGATTGCAGAGTAGGAGGATGTGAAGCTCACTTTCCCCACAAACACATCAAAAATACATCTAACTGTGGAACAACTCTCACAGAAAATCAACTGGTACCTGGCAGAATATCTCTTATACAACCAAGCTGCAAGAAATAGCCCCACATAACCGAGTAGGACAGAAGAAAAGGCATCAGGACTGTATCAGCATCCCTGGGAGGGATCTGTGAAGGAGCAAAAGTCCACACAGGCAGGCCCACACCTTGGGGAGTGCCCTTGCCTGCTGGGAGGTCTGCCAGGACAGTAGAGGGGCTGGAGGGGCTTGGACTCTAATTGTGAGAAATGTGCATGTGCTGGCTTACTAGCAATCAGGAGGGAGAAAGACAGGCACTGAGGGCAGCCACCTTGCTGTACTTCTCAGCCTGAAACATGAACTGGAAGGGGCTGCTGCTACACACTGTGCCTAGGCACTGAATCTTGGGTGGATGGGCCCTGGGAGAGAACTAGGTCTAGCTGCACAGAGACATCCCAGAGGGCCAGATGTCTGGTCTGAGCTGAACTTTGGAGCCCATTATCAGCATGCACATAGTAGGTGCAGGTCCGCCATCAAAGCACATTATCAGCACATGCATGGCAGGGCAGAGGACTGGCAGTGGTGGACTTTTTGGGTGCAGACATGGTGGGGGCGGGGCTGA
Source organism: Neophocaena asiaeorientalis asiaeorientalis (assembly GCF_003031525.2). Lineage (NCBI taxonomy): Eukaryota > Metazoa > Chordata > Mammalia > Artiodactyla > Phocoenidae > Neophocaena > Neophocaena asiaeorientalis. The sequence goes on from NW_020172628.1 coordinate 49,300, forward strand.
CCTCAGAGCCCTTTATCAGTACTTGCCCAGTGGGGCAGGTCTGGAGGTGGGTCCAGCAGCAACAGACTTTGTTGGCACACACACTGGGTGGCATCACAGAACCACATGTCTCTGGTGGATAGCTCCTGAGGAGAAGTACTCCCTGTGGGAGTGCTCCAGTTCCACCCATTCCATACCCAGCTTGGAGCTGGATCTGAGGCAAACAGGTCCTGGGAGAGCCCTGCCACAGAGACAGCCGTGGTCACAGATGGCATCATAACTACCTAAATTCCTGCTGACACAGCATCCTGGCCCCCAGCACTAGCCTAGCACTAGGTGTGAGATGAACACAATAAAGAGAAGTGACCTTGGGCTGCTTCTGGGCAGATCCACAGATGCCTGCACAGGCAGTGCATAGGTTTACTGTGACCACACGGGCCTCACTTGCATCAGCCCTCACCTCCTTTGGGACAGAGCATGCACTTAAGGGCAATGGAACCTGACCCTCAGGGCTTCCACTACAACAACTGGGGAGCAGACTCTACCCCTAACAGGGCTGTGACAGCCATGGAGAAAAGAGGAAGCTCCACCCAACAGCCACTGTAGGCTCTAGACACCACAACACCAATCACACTGCCTATCAAGGGGATAACAGCCAGCACACTCTGAGGAAAGATGTGGCTGGCATTCATACCAAAAACAACCCTCGCACCAAAAATATTGAACTCACACAGTCTACACAGGGATGCTCCCACATAAAAACACTCCTTCAAGACCACAGTGGATAACTCTTTATCCTAAAGTCATAAAGACAAAGTTAAGTAAAATGAAAAAGCGGGGGAACTACTCCCAGTTAAAAGAACAGGAGAAATCCCCTGAAAGAACAAATAATGAAACAGACCTCACCAGTCTATTAGACCTTGAGTTCAAAAAGGAGGTAATAAAAATGCTAAAGGAATTAGGAAAGATTATCGATAGAAATACAGATCACTGTAACCAGGAACTAACTAGAAACTATAAAGAGGAACCATTCAAAATTAGAGAACTCAATTGCTGAGATAATAACCAAGCTAGAAGCAATGAATAGCAGACTAAATAACATGGAAGGATGAATAAGTGATCTGGAAGACAGAACAATGGAAATCACCCAATCAGAACTGCAGACAGAAAGACAAATAAAAAAAAATGAAAGCAACATATGAGGTCTATAGGATAATATAAAGTATGACAACCTATGCATAATAGGGGTACCAGAAGGAGAAGAGGGAGAGAAGGAGATCGAAAATGTATTTTAAAAAATTATGGCTGAAAACTTCCCAAACCTAAAGAAGGAAACAGATATCCATGTTCAGGAAGCACAGATGGTCCCAAACAGACCCCTACCAAGACATATCATAATTAAAATGGAAAAAGTTAAAGAGAAGATTCTAAAGGCAGAGAGAAAAACAAAGAGTCAGTTACAAGGGAACCCCCACAAGGCTATGAGCTAATTTCTCTGCAGAAAATTTGCAGGTCAGAAGACAGTGGCATGACATCAAAGTCCTGAAAGGGAAAAACCTGCACCCTAGGATACTGTACCCAGCAAACTTATCATTTAGAATAAAAGGAGAAATAAAGAATTTCTCAGATGGCAATAAGTACGTGCCTATCAATAATTACTTCAAATGTCAATAGACTAAATAAATGCTACATTCAAAAGACATAGAGTGGCACACTGGATGAAAAAAACAAGAACCTACAATATGCTGCCTAATAGAGACTCACTTTAAGGCAAAAGGAAGTTATAGATTGATAAATGAGGGGATGGAAAAGATATTTCATGCAAATGGAAATGACAAGAAAATGGAAGTAGCAATACTCATATCAGACAAAATAGACTTTAAAACAAAGTCCATAAAGAATGGCAAAGAAGGACATTATATAATGATAAAGGGATCAGTACAAAAAGGGAATATTATACTTGTTAACATATATGCACCCAATACAGGAGCACCTAAATATATTAAAAAAAAATAGACATAAAGGCAGAAATTGAAAGGGATACAATAATAGTAGAAGAAGTTAACACCACACTGTCATCAATGGACAGATCTTCCAGACAGAAAATCAGTAAGGTAACAGAGACCCTAAATGACATAATAGACTAGTTGGACTTAATTGATATCTATAGGATGCTGTATCCCAAAAAACGGGATTACACATTCTTTTCAAGTGCATATGGAACATTATCTAGGATAAAGCACATACCAGGACACAAAACAAACCTCAACAAATTTAAGAAGATAAAAATAATTTCAAGCATCTTTTCTGACCACAAGAGTTGAAACTAGAAATCAACCACAGAAAGACAGACAAGAAAAAACTGATTACATGGAGACTAAGCAACACGTTACTAAAAAACCAATTGGTCAACAATGAAATCAAAGAAGAGGGGCTTCCCTGGTGGCGCAGTGGTTGAGAGTCTGCCTGCCGATGCAGGGGACACGGGTTCGTGCCCCAGTCCAGGAGGATCCCACATGCCACGGAGCAGCTAGGCCCATGAGCCATGGCCGCTGGGCCTGCGCATCCAGAGCCTGTGCTCTGCAACGGGAGAGGCCACAACAGTGAGAGGCCCGTGTACCGCAAAAAAGTTCTAAGAGGGAGGTTCATAGCAATACAGCCCTACCTCAAGAAACAAGAAAATTCTCAAATAAACCACCTAACCTACCTCCTAAAATAATTAGAAAATGAAGAACAAACAAAACCCAAAGTCCACAGAAGGAAGGAAATAATAAAGATAAGGGAGGAAATAAATAATATAGAGATTAAAAAAGCAATAGAAAAGATCAATAAAACCAAGAGTTGGTTCTTTAAAAAGATAAACAAAATGGACAGACCTCTAGCCTTGCTCACCAAGAAGAAAGGAGGGAGGACCCAAATAAACAAAATAAAGAGGAGAAATAACAACTGATACTGCAGAAATACAAAAAAAAAAAACATAAGAGAATACCATGAACAGTTATATGCCAACAAATTGAACAACCTATGTTCTACAAACATACAGCCTGCCAAAACTGAATCAAGAAGAAACAGATAATTTGAACAGGCCAATTACTAGAAGTAAAATTAAAAGTCTCTCTGCAAACAAAAGTTCAGGACCAGATGGCTTCACTGGGGAATTGTACCAAACATACGAAGAAGAAGTACACTGATCGTTCTCAAACTCTTCCAGAAGCTTGAAGAGGAGGGGATACTACCACATTCATTCTTGAAGCCACCAACATCCTGATACCAAAACCAAACAAAGACACTACAAAAATAGAAGCTACAGGCCAATATCTTTGATGAATATGGATGCAAAAATCCTCAACAAAATATTAGCAAACCAAATCCAACAATACATAAAAAGGATCATATACCATGATCAACTTGGATTAATTCCAGGGTTGCAAGAATGGTTCAACATATGTAAATCAATCAATGTGCTATACCATATTAACAAAAGACAAAATACACATGATCATCCAACAGATGCAGAAGAAACATTTGAGAAATTTCAGCATCCATTCATGATAAAAACTCTCACTAAAGTGGGAATAGAAGGAGCATATCTCAACATAATAAAAGCCATTTGTGGCAAACCCACCACCGACATAATACTCAATGATGAAAAGCTGAAAGTTTTCGCACTAAATTCAGGAACAAGACAAGGATGCCCACTGTCACCACTTCTATTCAACATAGTTTGGAAGTCCTAGCAACAGCAGTCAGACTAGAAAAATAAATGAAAGTATCCAAATTGGAGGAAAAGATGTAAAACTGTCACTATTTGCAGATGACATGATACTCTATAGAGAGCACCCAAAAGACTCCACATAAAAACTATTAGTACTAATAAGTGAATTCAGCAAGGTAGCAGGATACAAGATTAATATAAAGAAATCTGTTGCATTTCTTTACACTAACAGTGAAATATACGAAAGAGGAAGTAAAAAAAAGAACAATCCCACTTAAAATTGTATCAAAAAGAATAAAATACCTTGGAATAAACTTAACCAAAGTGGTGAAAGACCTGTATGCTGAAAACTATAAAACACTGATAAAGGAAGTTGAAGATGATTCAAGGAAATGGACAGATATCCCATGCTCTTGGATTTGAAATATCGTTAAAATGGCCATACTACCCAAAACAAGCTATATATTTAATATGAACCCTATCAAAATCCCCATGAAATTTTTCACAAAAGTAGAACAAATAATAATAAATTTATATGAAAACACAAAAACCCCAGAATTGCCAAAGAATTCTTGAGGAAAAAGAACGAAGCTGGAGGCATAACCGTTCCAGACCTCAGACAATATTACAAAGCTACAGTAATCAAAACAGTGTTGTATTGTACAGAAACAGACATATAGATCAATGGAACAGAATAGAGAAACCAGAAATAAACCCACACACTGATGGTCAATTAATCTATGACAAAGGAGGCAAGAATGGAGAAATGACAACCTCTTTAGCACATGGTGTTGGCCAAGCTGGACAGCTACATGTAAATAAATGAAATTAGAACACTCCATTACATCATATACAAAAATAAACTCAAAATAATTTAAATACCTAAATATAAGACACGACACCATAAAACTCCTAGAAGAGAACATAGGCAAAAAATTCTCTGACATAAATGGTAGCAATATTTTCTTAGATCAGTCTCCCAAAGCAGAAGAAATAAAAGCAAAAATAAACAAATAGGATTTAATCCATCTTAAAAGCTCTTTCATAGCAAAGGAAACCATCAACAAAAAGAAAAGACAACCTATGGAACAGGACAAAATATTTTCAAATGATGTGACTGACAAGCGGTTAATATCCAAAATATCCAAACAGCACATACAACTCAATATCAAAAACAAAAAAAACAAAAAAAACCCCCCAAAACCAATCATAAAATGGGCAGAAGGCCTAAATAGACATTTCTCCAAAGAAGACATACAGATGGGCAACAGGCACATGAAAAATGTTCACCATCACTAATTATTATAGAAACGCAAATCAAAACCACAATGAGAGATCACCTCACACCAGTCAGGATAGCTATCATCAAAATGTCTACAAATAATAAATGTTGGAGAGGGTGTGTAGAAAAGGGAACCCTCCTACACTGTTGGTGGGAATGTAAATTGGTGCAACTACAGTGGAAAACAGTACAGAATTTCCTTAGAAAACTAAAGATAGAGCTACCATATGATCCAGCAATCCCACTCCTGGGCACATATCCAGAAAAGATGAAAACTCTAATTCAAAAATGTACATGCACCCCAATGTTCCTAACAGCCCTATTTACAGTAGCCAAGACATGGAACCTATGCAAGTGCTCATCAACAGATGATTGGTTTAAAAAGATACACACACACACACACACACACACACACACAATGGAATATTACTCAGACATAAAAAAGGAAATAATGCCATTTGCAGCAACATGGCTGGATCTAGAGATTATCATACTAAGTGAAGTAAGTCAGACAGAGAGAGACAAATATTACATGATATCACTTGTATATGGAATCTTTAAAAAAGCAACCAAATGAATCTATATACAGTACAGAAACATTCTCACAGACATAGAAAACAAACTATGGTTACCAAAGGGGAAAGGAAGGGAGGAGGGATAAATTAGGAGTATGGGATTAACATGTACAGACTACTATACATAAAATAGATAAGCAACAAGGATTTACTGTATAACACAGGGAACTATATTCAACATCATGTAATAACCTATAATGGAAAATTATCTGAAAAAATATGTATAACTAAATCAATTTGCTGTACACCTAAAACTAATACATTATAAATCAACTATGCTTCAATAAAGAAGAGTACAATTCAATATGTTTTGCTAAATTTATAGAGTTGTACATCCATCACTGCAGTCCAATTTTAGAACATTTCCATTACCCCAGTATAATTCCTAATGTCCAGGTACAATTAATCCCTGCTTCTGCTCCCAGCCCCAGGTAACACTACTATACTTTGTCTCTTTAGATTTGAGTTTTCTGGACATTTAAAAAAATAGAATCATATAATGTGTGGATGCTTGTTTCTGGTTTCTTAGCATATTTGTGAAGTCTATCAGTGGTGTAGTACATATCACTGCTTCATTTCTTCTTATGGGTGAATAATATTCCATTGTATGGATATATTACATTTTATTTATCCATTTACTAGGTGACAGACATTTGGCTTCTTTCTATTTTAGGGTTATTGTGAATAGTGCTGCTATGAACATTCATGTGCATGTGTATATGTGGGTACATTTTCATTTTTCTTGGGTAGATACCTAGAGTGGAATTGCTCGGCTTCATGATAACTTTGTGTTTAACCTTTGAGGAACTGCCAAATTGTTTCTTAAAGGTGGCTGTACCATTTTACATTCCAACCAGCAATGTATGAATGTGTCATTTTATCTGCATCTTCACCTCCTCACCAACACTTGTTATTATCCATCATTTTGAATATAGCCATCCTAGGCAGTATGTACTGATATCTCAAAGTGGTGTTGTTTTGCAGCATTTCCCTCGAAACTAATGCTGATGAGCACCTTTACCTGTGCTTATTGGCCATTTGTGTATCTATTTGGGAAAAATGTTTATTCAGATCTTTGCCCATGTGCTAATTCAATTATATGACTTCTTATCACTGAGTTGAAAGCATTCGTTATATATGCTGGATATGTCATTTTTCACATATATGATATATATATATATATTTTAAACATCTTTATAGGAGGATAATTGCTTTACAATGGTGTGTTAGTTTCTGCTTTATAACAAAGTGAATCAGTTATACATATACATATGTCCCCATATCTCTTGCATCTCCCTCCCTCCCACCCTCCCTATCCACTTTTCCACTTTGGATTCCTTTTATTTTTTTTTCTTCTCTGATTGCTGTGGCTAAAACTTCCAAAAGTATGTTGACTAATAGTGTTGAGAGTGGGCAACCTTTTCTTGTTCCTGATCTAAGTGGAAATGGTTTCAGTTTTTCACCATTGAGAATGATGTTCGCTGTGGGTTTGTCATATATGGCCTTTATTATGTTGAGGAAAGTTCCCTCTGTGCCTCCTTTCTGCAGGGTTTTTATCATAAATAGGTGGTGAATTTTGTCGAAAGCTTTCTCTGCATCTCTTGAGATGATCATATGGTTTTTCTCCTTCAGTTTGTTAACATGGTGTATCACATTGATTGACTTGCATATATTGAAGAAGCCTTGCATTCCTGGGTAAACCCCACTTGATCATAGTGTATGATCCTTTTAATGTGCTGTTGGTTTCTGTTTGCTAGTATTTTGTTGAGGATTTTTGCACCTATATTTATCAGTGATATTGGCCTGTAGTTTTCTGTCTCTGTGATATCTTCGTCTTGTTTTGGTATCAGAGTGGTGGTGGCCTTGTAGAATGAGTTTGGGAGTGTTCCTCCCTCTGCTATATTTTGGAAGAGTTTGCGAACGATAGGTGTTAGCTCTTCTCTAAATGGTTGATAGAATTCGCCTGTGAAGCCATCTGATCCTGGGCTTTTGTTTGTTGGAAGATTTTTAATCACAGTTCCAAATTCAGTGCTTGTGATTGGACTGTTCATATTTTCTATTTCTTCCTGGCTCAGTTTCAGACGGTTGTGCAATTCTAAGAATTTGTCCATTTCTTCCAGGTTGTCCGTTTTATTGGCACATAGTGGCTTGTAGTTATCTCTCATGATGCTTTGTATTTCTGCAGTCTCAGTCATTACTTCTCCTTTTTCATTTCTAATTATATTGATTTGAGTCTTCTCAGTTTTTTTCTTGATAAGTTTGCCTAATGGTTTATCAATTTTATCTTCTCAAAGAGCCAGCTTTTAGTTTTATTGATCTTTGCTATCATTTCCTTCATTTCTTTTTAATTTATTTCTGATCTGATCTTTATGATTTCTTTCCTTCTGCTAACTTCAGGTTTTTTTTGTTCTTTCTCTAACTGCTTTAGGTGTAAGGTTAGGTTGTTTATTTGAGATGTTTCTTGTTTCTTAAGGTATGCTTTTATAGCTATAAACTTCCCTCTTAGAACTGCTTTTGCTGCATCCCATAGATTTTGGGTCATTGTGGTTTCATTGTCATTTGTTTCTAGGTATTTTTTGATTTCCTCTTTGATTTCTTCAGTGCCCTCTTGGTTATTAAGTAGTGTGTTGTTTACCCACTATGCGTTTGTATTTTTTACAGATTTTTTCCTGTAATTGATATCTAGTCTCATATCATTGTGGTGGAAAAGATACCTGATACAATTTCAATTTTCTTAAATTTACCAAGGCTTAATTTGTGACCCAAGATATGATATATACTGGAGAATGTTCCGTGAGCACTTGCGAAAAAAGGGTATTACTTATCATTTTGCCTAACTTATTGTGTGTGGGGTCTCCTTTTTGCAGGCTGCTGGTTCGTAGTTTCTGTTGATTTTCGTGTCTGTCCCCAGTGGCTAAGGTTGGTTCAGTGGGGTGTGTAGGCTTCTCGGTGGAGGGGACTTGTGCCTGTGTTTTGGTAGATGAGGCTGGATCTTGTCTTTCTGGTGGGCAGGTCCACGTCTGGTGGTGTGTTTTGGGGTGTCTGTTGCCTTATTATGATTTTAGGCAGCCTCTGTGCTAATGGATGGGGTTGTGTTCCTGTCTTGCTAGTTGTTTGGCGTAGGGTGTCCTGCACTGTAGCTTGCTGGTCATTGAGTGGAGGTGGGTCTTGGCGTTGAGATGGAGATCTCTGGGTGATTTTCACCGTTTGATATTCCGTGGAGTTGGGAGGTCTCTTGTGGTCCAGTGTCCGGAACTTGGCTCTCCCATCTCAGTGGCACAGCCCTGACGCCTGGCTGGAGCAGTAAGAACCTGTCCTCCACACAACTCAGGATAAAAGGGAGAAAATAAGAAAGAAAGCAGAAGATAAAATAAAGTTATTAAAATAAAACATAATTATTAAGAAAAAAATTTTTAATAATAAAGAAAAAAAAAGGACAGACTGAATCTTAGGGCAAATGGTAAAAAGCAAAGCTATACAGACAAAATCACACACAGAAGCATACATATACACACTCACAAAAAGAGAAAAAGGGAAAAAAATATATCGTGGCTCCCAAAGTCCACCTCCTCAATTCGGGATGATTCTTTGTCTATTCATGTATTCCACAGATGCAGGGTACATCAAGTTGATTGTGGAGACTTAAATCTGCTGCTCCTGAGGCTGCTGGGAGAAATTTCCCTTTCTCTTCTTTGTTCACACAGCTCCCAGGGTTCAGATTTGGATGTGGACCCGCCTCTGTGTGTAGGTCGCCTGAGGGCGTCTGTTCTTCGCTCAGACAGGACCGGGTTAAAGGAGCAGCTGATTAGGGTGCTCTGGCTCACTCAGGCTGGTGGGAGGGAGGGGTATGGTTTTGCGGCCAGTCTGTGGCGGCAGAGGCAGGCGTGACATTGCACCAGCATGAGGCGTGCCGTGCGTTCTCCGGGGTAGTTGTCCCTGGATCACGGGACCCTGGCAGTGGCAGGCTGCACAGGCTCCCGGGAGGGGAGGTGTGTAGAGTGACCTGTGCTCGCACGCAGGCTTCTTGGTGGCTACAGCAGCAGCCTTAGTGTCTCATGCCCATCTCTGGGGTCCTCGCTGATAGCCATGGTTCGCGCCCGTCTCTGGAGCTCCTTTAAGCAGCGCTCTGAATCCCCTCTCCTCGCACACCAGGAAACAAAGAAGCAGGAAAAAGTCTCTTGCCTCTTTGGGAGATCCAGACTTTTTCCCCGGACTCCCTCCCGGCTAGCTGTGGCACACTAACCCCTTCAGGCTGTGTTCTCGCCACCAACCCCATTCCTCTCCCTGCGATCAGACCTCCAAAGCCCGAGCCTCAGCTCGCAGCCCCTCCCGCCCCGGCGGGTGAGCAGACAAGCCTCTCAGGCTGGTGAGTGCAGGTTGGTACCGATCCTCCATGCGGGAATCTCTCCGCTTTGCCCTCCGCACCCCTGTTGCTGTGCTCTCCTCCGTGGCTCCGAAGCTTCCCCCCTCTGCCACCAGCAGTCTCCGGCCTCGAAGGGGCTTCCTAGTGTGTGGAAACCTTTCCTCCTTCATGGCTCCCTCCCACTGGTGCAGGTCCCACCCCTATCCTTTTGTCTCTGTTTTTTCTTTTTTCTTTTGCCCTACCCAGGTACGTGGGGAGTTTCTTGCCTTTTGGGAGGTCTGAGGTCTTCTGCCAGCATTCAGTAGGTGTTCTGTAGGAGTTGTTCCACATGTAGATGTATTTCTGATGTATCTGTGGGGAGGAAGGTGATCTCTGTGTCTTACTTTTCCACCATCTTGAAGCTCCTCCCTCACGTATATGATATATTGATACAAATATTTTCTCCCAGTCTGTGGATAGATAATTGAGGTATTTTTGTTTTCTTAATGGTGTGATTGGAGTTTTTAGTGGTTTGAGTTTTGTTTTTGTTTTTGTTTTTTTGGCTGCATTTGGTCTTTGTTGCTGCATGTGGTCTTTGCTCTAGTTGTGACAAGCGGGAGCTACCATTCGTTGTGTTGTGCGGACTTCTCATTGTGGTGGCTTCTCTTGTTGCAGAGCACGGGCTCTAGGCACCCAGGCTTCAGGAGTTGTGGCACGTGGACTCAGTAGTTGTGGCTCGTGGGCTTTAGAGTGCAGACTCCATAGTTGTGGTGCACAGGCTTAGTTGCTCTGTGGCATGTGGGATCTTCCCAGACCAGGGCTTGAACCCATGTCCCCTGCATTGGCAGGCAGATTCTTAACCACTGTGCCACCAGGAAAGCCCAAAGATTTGAGTTTTGATTAAGTGAAATTTAACAGTTTTCTCTTTTATGGATTGAAACTAGTAAAGGTTTAACAGAGAATATTTTTAGCAAAACTACTGCAGATGATTATGCTGTAACTAGTGATAATCCAAAAAGTCATTAATTTCACAATTTCTGGCTAGATTGCTGCCCCACATTTAACATTATATGTATCAGGAGTTCAGTAAGTGCTACCGCATACATTGTGACCCGAAGATCAACTTGTAATATAGAAAGAAACCAATTTTTCTTCCTTTTTAAATAATGGTATTCTGACATGTGTTTCAAAGCATGAGTCATAAATACACATTTCAGCCAGTGGTTATTCACTGCAAGGTAGTATAGCATAGAATTTGAGAGCAAGATCTTTGGAGTCATGGCTACTTAGTTTGAATTCAGGTTTTTCTGCTTTTTACAAGCTGTGTGACCTTGGGCAGGTTACCTTATTGTTCTGTGTCACATTTATCTCACTTTTAAAGTCAAGTTAATGTAAAAATAATGAATGTGAAGCTTTGAGAACAGATCAAGTCCTCAGTAAAAGTTGCCGTAATTATTAGTATTTATCTTTCCTATTTTGCCTTTCTTGTTTTCCTCTTTGTCTTTATCAAAGGAGAACTGCATAGATCTGTTGATTAAACCTCTCAGGAAATTTTGATGACCGTCTCTCAATTCTATGATGGCCACTTTCCTCTCTTCTAAATCTAACCCCAAATCCAAACCCAAAACAATCCACCAAAAAGAAGTCATTGTTTTCCTCCAAAGCTCAAAGATCACCAGTTCCTTCAATAAATTGCCACATCTGTGTTCCTATCACTTCACAACAGCTGATAGTTCTCCACATGCTTTGTCACTGAAATGAGAATTGAGAACAGAAGAGAAAGAAAACACTCAATTGGTCTTCTCCCCAGGTCGTACCTCCATAATGCAATGCCAGACTCAAAACCAACCAAGTAACAGCATGGATGATATTTCCCTCAGACGTGACATTAAATGAAAGGAACAAAAATAAAGCCAGAAACAACCCCTTGAATTAATTAGCTGTTTTGGCATCAGGTAAGTAACTCTGAACTAAGTGACTGTAAGTTACATTTTGTAACACAGAATCTTGGACAGGTTTTGTTTACTACTTCTTGGTAATAGACTCTTTAAAATAGCGGAAAGTAAACTAAGCAAACATTCCCCCAAATTCCTAATTTTTATAAATTCCATTTAATAATTATTGTCAGAGAAATATAGTCTGAATTTATTGAAACAATATCTTTTTCTCTTGTTATTCCTGTTGTACACTAATCGTGTTGAGTACCAATATTCACCATAAATCCTCAAACTGGATTTTACACCTTGAATTCCTTTAGCTATATGTGTTTCATGTCTTGATGAAATTTCATTCAGTTTGAGAAGCAATATTTCTCTCCAAATTCTAAAGACAAAAAACCTTGGATTTTACTTAAATTTTATATGCATTGGATTTATTTATTCTTGCTTTCATACTGAAACCTTCTTAGAACACACTCCTTGAGCTTGGAGGAAAATTAGTTTTAAAGTGGGGTTTTGCACTGTAAATCTTTGAAGCCTATAAGAGTCCCAACAGAAATCTTTGCACTCTGTCAGAGATTTCACTATGCATAGGTAAGTATATTTTGTTCTACTTCAGTGTGCCCTCAGGTCATTAATTTTTGCAAGGTTTAAAATTAAGCATAAGTTAAACAGTAGAATGATGAAGTCATAGCCTGGCATAACGGCGGGAGAGAAGATGGGAACTAAAAACATTTTAGGCAAGTGAACATTTTGGGTAGCCTTTATGACCTCATTAAGAAGAGAAAGCATTTGCAAACATATATCTGATAAATGACTGATATTCAAAAAATATAATTATGCATTATAATAATAATGAGACAACCTAATTCAACAGATACACTTTTAAATGCTTATTTCACTAAAGAATTGTAAATATCCAAATGAAATTGTATATTAATTATTTTCCCAAATTTTTGAGGAATAATTGACATAAAATTGTATATATTTAAAGTATACAACATGATGAATTGATGTACACATGTGTTGTGGAATGATTGCAAAGATCAAGGTAATACATCCAGGGCTTCCCTGGTGGCGCAGTGGTTGAGAGTCCGCCTGCCGGTGCAGCGGACACAGGTTCGTGCCCTGGTCCGGGAAGATCCCATATGCCGCGGAGCGGCTGGGCCCGTGAGCCATGGCTGCTGAGCCTGCGCTCCGCAACGGGAGAGGCCACAACAGTGAGAGGCCTGCATACCGAAAAAAAAAAAAAAAAAAGATAATACATCCATCACCATACTTAGTTAAGGTAGTTAACATTTTTGTGGTAAGAATGCTTAAGATCTGCTCTCAGCAACTTTCAAGTCTATACTACAACACCATGTTTATTAACTACATTTACCATGCTGTACATTAGGTCTTCAGTACTTATTCATTTTATAACTGAAAGTTTGTACCCTTTGACCTATGTCTCCCCAGTTCCCTCATCCCCCAGCCCCTGGCAACCACCATTGTATTCTGTTTCCATAAAATTACTTTAATTAATTTATTTATTTTCAGATTCCACTTATAATATACGTGGATATATTCCATGTATAATATATCCATCCCATATTTGCCCTTCTCCATCTGGCGTATTTCACTTGGTATAACGCCTTTCAGTTTCATCTCTGTTGTCACAAATGGCAAGATTCCTTCTTTTTTATAGGTGAATAATATTCCTTTATATATATATATGTAATATTTTATTTATCCATTAATCCATCAAAGGACATTTAGGCTGTTTTTATGTCCTAGCTACTGTGAATAATGCTGCAGTGAACTTAGGAATGCAGATGTCTCCATGAGATCCTGATTTCATTTCTTTCAGGTATGTGCCCAGAAGTGGGATTGCTGGATCATATGGTAGTTCTGTTTTTAATTTTTTGAGGAACTTCATACTGTTTCCCATAGTGGCTGAACCAATTTACATTCCCACCAAGAGCATACAGGGGTTACCTTTTCTCCACATCCTCACTAACATTTGTTATTTGTAGTCTTTTTCATGATAGCCATTCTGACACGTGTGAAGTGATATTTCATTTTGGTTTTGATTTGCAGTTCCCTGATGATGTGTGATGCTGAGTGCCTTTTCATGTACCTATTGGCCATTTGTGTGTCTTTTGGAAAAATGTCTATTTTGGTCCTTCACCCATTTTTTTAATTGAGTTATTTGCATTTTTGTTACTGAGTTGTGTAAGTTGTATTTTTAAAATATTTGGGATATTAACTCCTTGTCAGTTATATAATTTGCTTATATTTTATTTAATTCTTCAGGTTACTTTTCAATTTATTGTTTTCTTTTTTCATGCAGAATCTCTTTAGTTTGATCAAAAAAACCCTGTACTTTATACGAAACACAGTGTATGTTTTCTAGACTTATAACATCATTTAGATTTCAGGACTCAGTAGCTGGTTCATATGTACATACATATAAATATGTGCAGAGTGTTTAGATTTTATTTTACAAATTCATCTAACTAGAAAAAAGACAGGTTTTCAGGAAAAAGGCAAATCTCATCTCTAAGTAGCAAAAGTGAATGAATGAATGAATAAATAAGTGAGCCAAAGTTCATATAATGAAATTCAGGTAACATATTCACTGGAAAATGTCTTACAACCAAATGGACCATCTTGGTCTATACTCACATCTAAACACTCATCTTTTTTTTCTCAGCCCACCACGTTTAGAAAGGGATGTGCTGAACCTAGAAGCAGGCACATTGGAAAAAATACAAAGAGTTATCTGACAGCAAACTAATAGGCAGCAGAATTATTAGAGCTGACTATACTAACTTAAGAATCCCAGACATCAAAAGCTGTTTAGTTTAGGGGCAAATGGTCATACCCAGTGTAGTAAAAATCTGAGGTCATGATTTATATTATAAGCACAGTCTTGATTGTTTACTATTAAGGTTAAATCATGCCCAAGAAACGGTGTATTAAAGGTTAAAAAAAAAATCATACAACTACATTTCCATAAAGAAATATTTAAAAGTATTTAAATAAGTACATCAAAGTTTTGGGTAAAATTCATTTATGGAAACCATCTAATTCCCTAAAACTGTCATATGTGTTGGGTTGGCCAAAAAGTTCATTCGGAAAGCGAACGAACTTTTTGGCCAACCCAATAGTATACATATCTATTTGACTACTCTCCTCCTGCTCACCAACTCCAATTGGTATAGAAAATCTTCGTGATTTATTCAACTCACAAAATTGCCCTCTTTGGCCTCTCTTTCTCTTCACGAAGTTGTG
Organism: Neophocaena asiaeorientalis asiaeorientalis; assembly: GCF_003031525.2. Classification (NCBI taxonomy): domain Eukaryota; kingdom Metazoa; phylum Chordata; class Mammalia; order Artiodactyla; family Phocoenidae; genus Neophocaena; species Neophocaena asiaeorientalis. The sequence continues at coordinate 64,406 of NW_020172628.1, forward strand.
TCCTCTTTAGCAGACTGTCGATAAAGCCAAGTGCCACCTGTGCCACTGCATTAGAAAGGAGAATTTAATTTGTAAAAGCCCATTGATTCGTTTCCAGTCAATAGGATAGAATGAGCTGACACAGCAGGACACACTCTAACCCCATTCCACCTCACCTCCCACTCGAATCTCAATAATTTTGAGATATGTAACTGAGTTCAACATCAAGAGAGGGAAATCTCAGGGAGCCAGAAATGAAGAAAGAAATCAAGCTAGAAGAGGAAACAAAATAAAACTAAAATTTGGATCAGAATCAGATATACACAGCAGTGCTTGTGGATCTGAGGATCTGTCACACTCCCATGAAAGGATATTCAGACTGTGGGTCCCATGCATATACACAACTGGAGCTAGGCTTCAGGGGGCAAAATTATTACCTTCCCTCTAGATATTGGATCCCTGCATTTGCCATGCTTGGCTGTGGTGTCTGACAGCACACTACCCATAAAGTGTGGAGCTCTGAAACCAAAACTTTTTTTTAACGGCTTTATAACCAGAAAAACCTCCAGGTAAACAGAACAGGTAAACATGTATCTGTTTTGTGGGAACATGTAAACAGGGCCAGAGTACATGACATGTTCACCAAAACATCTTAACTATGAGTATATTTTATAACTCAGCAGTTCCACTTCTCTTGGAAAACCAGGCTTACCAGGAGACACATAAGGAAGTTTATTAAAATATTATAAAGGCAAAAATATGGAAACAAGTAAATGTTTATCATTGGGAGAATAAATAAATTGTATTATATTTAGACAGTGATATTCATTAAGAAGTTAATATGCATACTTACAGTTTCTGCATATTTTTCTATGTATATTTCAGGTAAAATTTAATTGCAATATTGAATAAACTAGATTTTTCTATATTGATATTGATAAATCTTGAAAAAAATATTGAGTGAAAAAATACAGTATACTGCAATAGGTATAATTTATGTTAACTTCAACAAGTGACCCAAAGAGGGATATGATAGTATATACTATTTGTGTGTGTGTGTATATATGCATATATATGTGTATATGTATATATTCTAGAATGATATATATCTAGTATATCTATATATCTAGTATATTTGCACATGATATTGGTTGCCATGGGGAGGTGGTATAAACGGAACTGTGAGGAACCTCAACTTGATCTGAAATATTCTACTGCCTTTATAACAGAAAGTATCTGAATCAGAATGACAAATATTATCATTCATTAATTTGGACAGGTAAATTGGATTTTGCTATTTATTTCTGCGTACTTTTCTAATTTTTAAACCTTGCAAAAATTAACTAGCAATTAAATTAAATTAAAATTATCTAGCAATTCAGACATTCTTTTCCCAACTTCAGAATATATAAAGCCACCAAGTTGAACCCCACAACCTCAATTAACATCTTCACTAGTACATTGGGCATATCAGATCAAACCATGCTGATATCAGGAAATTACTTAAAATGGAACCGAAAGCCTTCCAAAAGAATGTGTTTTAAATTCAGTCAACATTCATCCTACATCATAGCTCCATTTTTGGATCTCAATGAACTCTATAATAATGACTCACAGCCTTAGAGTTTCAAGTAATCTAACAAAACATTGCCCATTTAATAAAGAAAATGAACTCAATTGAAACATTTCAACATCAGAACAAATCAAAAAAAGGAGTTTAGTATTTTTCCTAGTTCATTAGAAATCTCAATTAACCAGAATGCCCCATACCCTAAGTATTATTATCTTGAACGTGGATTTAATAGTTGGAAATAAACCTGCAGGGGTTGTATGTTTAAGCTGGTGCAAGCATTCCGGGGACATTCATTTCCATATGAATAATTAATATGCTAATTATAAATGCATCATTTATTCATAGAAGTCAGATCCACAGTTCCTCTACTTGGTAACAATTTGCTAGTCATGAGTTTAAAGTTTTTTAATGTACTGGAAAGTAATAAAACTGTATTTCATTAAGAATTGTATTTAATTCAGAATTTGTACAAATCCAGCTGTTCTTTTAACTCACTTTATTTGTATTCATGTTCCCCTCTATTCAGATGCAGGTATTGATATAGACCCTATTCTATATTACTGAGGTTCTGGTGATATCTAGATTATATAGTATTCAAATGATTTCAATAATATTTCAATAATTTCAATGATATTTCAATAATATATCAGTGATTTCAATGATATTTCATTAGCATTTTTGATTCTGTACACCACTGGTTGCTAGGCTTTTATATTTCACAGAGCAGTAAGTGTTTTTTTTTTTTAGGTAAATTGTAATCTACATAAATATTGAATATTTTTAAGACTTTAATTTTTAGAGCACATCTAGATTTACAACAAAATGAAGAGGCCAGTACAGAGATTTCCCATATACTCCCCGTCCCCACACATGCATAGCTTCTCCATTATCAGCATCACTCACTAGCATGATACATTATCAAGGATGAACCTACACTGATACATCGTAATCCATGATCCACAATCCACAGACTCAAAGACCACAGTTTATTTTAGTTTGCCCTTGTGGTTGTACATTCTACTGTTTGGATAAATGTATAATGACATAAATCCATTATTAAAATATTGTACAGAGGGCTTCCCTGGTGGCGCAGTGATTGAGAGTCCACCTGCCGATGCAGGGGACACGGGTTCATGCCCTGGTCCGGGAAGATCCCACATGCCGCGGAGCGGCTGGGCCCGTGAGCCATGGCCGCTGAGCCTGCGCATCCGGAGCCTGTGCTCTGCAATGGGAGAGGCCACAACAGTGAGAGGCCCGCGTACAGCAAAAAAAAAAAAAAAAAAAAAAAATTGTACAGAGTATTTTCACTGCCCTAAAAATGCTCTGTACTCTGCTTATTCATCTTCACCAGCCCTCACATACACTCTTGGTAACCACTGATATTTTTATTGTCTCCATAGTTTTGCCTTTTCCAAAATGTGGTATAGTTGCAATTATGCAGTATGTACCCTTATCAGATTGGCTTTTTTCACTTAGTAGTATGCATTTAGATTTCCTCCGTGTCTTTTTATGGCTTGACAGCTTTTTTGCACTGAATAATATTACATTGTTTGGATGTACCACAGTTTATCCATTCACCTTCTGAAACACATCTTGGTTGCTTCCATGTTTTGGCAATTATGAATAAAGCTGCTATCAACAGCTTTATTTTTTTACGTAAGTTTTCAGCTCCTTTGGGTAAATACCAAGGAGTACAACTGCTCGATTGTATAGTAAGAGTATGTTTAGTTTTGTTAGAAATCAACAAATTGTCTTCCAACGTGGCTATACTGTTTTTTCATTTTCACCAGGAAGAATGAGAGTTTGTGTTGCTCCACATCTTCACCAGCATTTAGTGCTGTCAGTTTTCTGGATTTTGGCCATTCTAATAGGTGTGTAGTGGTATATCACTGTTGTTTAATTTGCATTGAACTGATGACATATGATGTGGAGCATCTTTTCATATGTGTATTGCCGTCTGTATATCTTCTTTGGTGAGGTGTCTGTTAAGGTCTTTGGCCCATTTTTTAAATTGGGTTGTTTGTTTTCTTATTGTTGCGTTTTAAGGGGTTTTGTACATTTTGGATAACAGTCATTTATCAGGTGTGTCTTTTATAAATATTTACTCCCAGTCTGTGGCTTGTCCTCTCGTTCTTTTGGAGTTATCTTTTGCAGAGCAGAAGTTTTTAATTTTAGTGAAGTTCACCTTATCCATTATTTCTTTCATGGATTGTGCCTTTGGTATTTTATCTAAAAAGGCATCACCACACCCAAGGTCATCTAAGTTTTCTCCTATGTTATCTTGTAGAAGTTTTATAGTTTCCCATTTCATATTTAAGCCTGTGATCCATTTTGAATTATTTTTTGTGAAATGTCTAAGATCTGTGTCTAGATTCATTTTTTTATATGTGAATGAATATTCCATTGTACCAGCAACATTCATTGGAAAGACTATCTCTGCTCCATTGTATTGTCTTTACTCATTTGTCAAAGATCAGTTGACTATATTTATTAGGGTCTGTTTCTAGGCTCTCTATTCTGAATTTATTTTTTAAGGAAAAAATAAGACCTACATTAGGTTGTCAGAATTTTTTGATGAGGTAAGAACATGAAAGAAGCATATTGAGTATCACCATCATTTCACAAAAGAAATACTATTATAACATCCAAAGAACAGGAAAGACATAACATCAGAAACAAAACAAAACAATACATTAAATTGAATAATTTTCATTTTATGTAAAATATATTACATTATCCTTGCTCTTCTGATTTCACTTCCAGTCAGTGAAAACTTCTTTATTTTCATGCAGTAGACTTTATGGTTTACGAGTTTTTCCTGGTTTCTAACATAGTCTGAAGAAATTAAGGCCTACATTGGTTAACTAATCATATATGTAGGTTTTAACTTAATCCTTCTCACATACGTTGCTGGATCTGAAAAATTTTTAGAAAGTGCAAAGGCTGAAAGCAAATGATTGGCCATGATGAAATCTCAATGAGGGTACTGACAAAGAGAGGTGATATAGCTGATCCACAAAGGATCTGCTTGTTATAAAATGTATTGAGGTCAATATTTCTTTTATCCTCATTGCTCCTTTTTAGGAACATGACAACTACCTTCATTAACTATCTATCCCCAAACTTGCCCAAACCGACAGTAAAGGCCTGGAAAAGTTAAGCACTCAGCTGAAAGTAAACCTCTGTAAGTTCATATGAACACAAAAATTTGTTACCTATACAGTGTGAATAGCCAGTTTACGAAATGCACAAGATCATTCCTTAAGTAGCAACAAATCTAATGATTCCATACTGAATTTTAAATTCCATGCTGAATGAAGAGTTTCAATTAACCAAGTACTTCCAGTGATTTCCATGTGCTTAAGAAATCTATCTTTAAGCATAAACATTGCCTTTTTAAATTCAGACAGAGGGAAAAAAAAAAGGATAAGAACCACACATCTATATATATCCCTGGGATTTTTTGAGCCATCTTGAAAACTCATGACTTCTAATTTATGATATTTTTAACTTTCCAGGAATTTTTTGAGATGTAACCTCATCATAAATTGAAGAAGGAAAATTACCAAGCAGATTTTGAAATCAAAGCATAGTCTGTGTGCATCCCAAAGGACCACAGATTTATTTGGAATTTGGTTTAGGCACCTCTAAATAGTGATCCAGGAAACTCATTAAGGATTCAGTTATATAATCTCAAAACTGCCCCTCTCTTCTTCCTTACTAAAATGTTAGACTGCCTGGTCCAAGATTTTATCTTTTTTTCAGGGCACAAATATATATTGAAGAAAGTGACAATTATCTTTTATGATATCAAGGGCCAGAAAACTCCTCACAATAATTCCTAGTTTTCCTGAATAACTGCTATTGAAGAATTTGTCTGAACCTGATCTTTATATTCCTGCCACTAAGGGTAACGAGCACTGTATAGACAGTTCCCACTTTACTCTGGCTCAACTTATGATGTTTTTGACTTTAGGATGGTGCAAAAGTGATACACATTCAGCTGAAAGCATAATTCAAATTATGACTTTTGCTTTTTTCCCAGGCTAGTGATACTCTCTCGTGGTGCTGGGCAGTGCAGCGCACCACGGCTCTGTCAGCCACACGATCACGAGGGTAAATAACCAATACACTTAAAACTCTTCTGTACTCATACAACCATTCTGTTTTTCACTTTCAGTTCAGTATTCCACGAATTACATGAGATATTCAACACCTTATTATAAAATAGGCTTTGTGTTTTGTGATAGATGATTTTGCTCAACTGCAGGCTAACGTAAGTGTTCTGAGCACGTTTAAGGTAGGCTAGGCTAAGCTATGGTGTTTGGGTAGGTTAGGTGTATTAGATATGTCTTGGACTTACAAATTTTTTTTTTGGCTGCGCCATGTGGCATGCAGGATCTTAGTTCTTTGACCAGGGATCGAACCTACGCCCCCTGCAGTGGAAGCACGGAGTCCTAACCACTGGGCCAGCAGGGAAGTCCCTGGACTTACAGTATTTTTAACTTTCAATGAATTTTTCAAGATGTAACCCCATCATAAAATGAGAAAGATATGTACATTTTCTAGTATGTGTAAGAAAGAAGTACTCTATTTGATTTGCTCCAATTTTATATTTTTTTAAGTATGAAAATCCTTATCCTAATATAGTAATAGCCAGTGCAGTGCCTACTTCTTTGCCACCCACTTAGTTTCCAAGCACTGCACTTGACACTTTATATTTACTCTATTCAGTCCCCACAATGATGATGGTAATAACAAGGAGGGATTTATTCAATACCTATAAGTACTTTATGTGAATCTTTTATCAGTACTCTGAAGTGACCATTACTGTAATGCCCACTGTAACTACTATTATGAGGGAACTGAGTCTCAGAGAGGTTAAGTAACTTGTTCAGTGTCACACAGCTATTAAGTAGAGGAGTCAAGGTTAAAGCCCAGGTCTGTCTGAACTCAAAGCCTTGGCTTTTCCCACTATTTTATAATCATGTAATACACTGGGGAAAAGAGTCTAATTTCATGTTTTATGTCCTAGCACCTCACATAAGACTTGTATAATCTTGTGTTTGTTAACTTCTTTGAGTGTCAGTTGTTTTCTTTTTTAAAATAGAGTAGAATATTGAATCAAATGAGATCATGTGTGTAAAGCACAGAACTCCAAAGTATTGTACAACTATAAAGGAAATGGACAATGCAGAAAATAGAGACTGTGCTTAACACAATGTATGACACATATTAGGTGCTTAATATGTGTTGGAAGGAAGGAAGAAAGGGCGTGAAGGAGAAAGAGTGGAAAGAGGCAAATATTAAGCAACTTGGGCATTGATATAAGACAGAACTGAATCGTATGTGGTGGTCACTTGCTGGCTCAGTGACCTTAGCTAATCAGAATATTGTTTTCTCATGTGCAAGATCTTATTCTATGATGATTAGGGAGAATATATGTAAAGTATGTAGCATGGTATCTAGCATGCACTAAGAGCTCATTAAATAATAATAGACTAACTTGTTGGATATGGCCTACTGATATAAAAAGTGTCCTGTTATTCCAGCCTGTTAGGTGGTAGTGGTTGGTTTATGAATATGATGTGATTTGGCATAGCTGGCATTATATTTTATTAATAATAGTGGTATTAGTATTATTCATTCAAAATTCAAGTCCCTACTCTGTATGAGCACTGTATTAGGTATTGGTGATTCAAAGACAATAAAACAAGTCATTGAGGCTCAAATGCTTAGAGATGTTTATTAGTATTCCTAGAAGAAGAAATAGAATCTGGAAAGAAGCATACCAGAACACCAAACTTACTTGCCAAATATATAAACTTAACTTCTGTAAAATTATACTAAGATCTTATTGGCTGAATCTCTTCTTTCTCTCTCCTTCTGATCCTATGATCCAAAGGTAAATCCACCACTCTTTACCATGGCCTCTGTCATTCACTTCTTGCTTTCAACCTGAGTGGATTAATTAAATAATATTCTTCCATATGCCATTGGTGATGTTTGATTACAAAAGGAAAAAACAGAAAGAAAAGTTTTATGCCTGGGATAAACTTCCAAGTATGCCTTGGACTTTGGTGATCTTACAGGCCTACACCATTGCATTTCACTTGGCTGGGAACCAAAATTCTAGGATTCTAAGGCTTAACTAAAACACAATTTTGAGCAGTGTGATTATATAGACAATTTACTCTTTGGCCTTGCTGAAGCCCAGTAATGCTGTTTTTCCTTTATTATATTATAGGAACTATGCTAAGTGCATTACTTTTGTTACTATATTTAATCTTCAAAATAACCCCATATGATAGGTATGGTTACTCTAGTAGGTCTGCATCTTTATTCCTGCCCTGCCCCTAGGTTCTTCATGACCATTTTTTTTCTTTTTCTAGATTCCATATATATGTGTTAGCATACGGTATTTATTTTTCTCTTTCTGACTTACTTCACTCTGTATGACAGACTCTAGATCCATCCACCTCACTACAAATAACTCAATTTCATTTCTTTTTATGGCTGAGTAATATTCCATTGTATATATGTGCCACATCATATTTATCTATTCATCTGTTGATGGACACTTAGGTTGCTTCCATGTCTTAAGCCAGGCCTAATCTTATAAGCCAAAACACTGAGGATTAAGAAAGTCAGTGGACCATACTAAGACAAAAGCCCATACAGAGAAGGAAGGGAGAGGATATATCATGGAGAAAGACAGAGATATCAGAGAATCAGATAGTCACTGGCTGTATTATATATGAGAACTATATTTGAACAGAAAGCTATACCAGAAGAGCTTACCTATGTAGTAATCTGTGTGCACTGCTTTCTCTAAATCAATTAATAAAAGGGATAAATTCAGGGAAATAGTTTCTTTTGTCTTTTAGCATCCAACTTGAGTATCTCATGAAGTTTAGTGCTTAGAACAATACATTACATGTAGTAGGAGCTCAGATAGTTCTTGATTTGCCCACTGATTCAATCAACCATAACTCTTCACTTTAACATACAGACTTCTTTTGAGTACAACACTATGTAGTGCTAGTCCTTTTTGGTGCCTTTTTAAATTATTCTTTATTTTATATATTTTTTTATTCAGCAGGTTCTTATTAGTCATCGATTTTATACACATCACTGTATATATGTCAATCCCAATCTCCCAGTTCATCACTACACCACCACTACCCGCCGCCACTCTCCCTGCTTGGTGTCCATATGTTTGTTCTGTACCTCTGTGTCTCTATTTCTGCCTTGAACGCCAATTCATCTGTACCATTTTTCTAGGTTCCACATATATGTGTTAATATACGATATTTGTTTTTCTCTTTCTGACTTACGTCACTCTGTATGACAGTCTCTAGATCCATCCACGTCTCTACAGATGACCCAATTTCGTTCCATTTTATAGCTGAGTAATATTCCATGGTATATATGTACGACATCTTCTTTATCCATTCGGCTGTCAATGGGCATTTAGGTTGCTTCAATGACCTGGCTATTGTAAATAGTGCTGCAATGAACATTGTGGTGCATGTGTTTTTTGAATTATGGTTTTCTCTGTGTATATGCCCAGTAACAGGATTGCTGGGACATATGGTAATTCTATTTTTAGTTTTTTAAGGAACCTCCATACTGTTCTCCATAGTGGCTGAACCAATTTACATTCCCACCAACAGTGCAAGAGGGTTCCCTTTTCTCCACACCCTCTCCAGCATTTGTTGTTTGTAGATTTTCTGATGATGCCCATTCTAACTGGTGTGAGGTGATACCTCATGGTAGTTTTGATTTGCATTTCTCTAATAATTAGTGATGTTGAGCAGCTTTTCATGTGCTTCTTGGCCATCAGTATGTCTTCTTTGGAAAAATGTCTATTTAGGTCTTCTGCCCATTTTTGGATTGGGTTGTTTGTTTTTTGGATATTGAGCTGCATGAGCTGTTTATATATTTTGGAGATTAATCCTTTGTCCGTTGATTCATTTGCAAATATTTTCTCCCATTCTGAGGGTTGTCTTTTTGTCTTGTTTGTAATTGCTTTTGCACAGCAAAAGGTATCACATATCCTCCTTTATCACATATGGTCATTTTCACAATATTGATTCTTCCTATCCAAGAACATGGTATATCTCTCCATCTGTTTGTATCATCTTTGATTTCTTTTATCAGTGTCTTATAATTTTCTGCATACAGATCTTATTTCTTGTTAGGTATGTTTATTCCTAGGTATTTTATTCTTTTTGTTGCAATGGTAAATGGGAGTGTAATGTCTTAGAGGAAATGCTGTCAGTTTTTCACCATTGAGAATGATGTTTGCTGTGGGTTTGTCGTATATGGCCTTTATTATGTTGAGGTAGATTCCCTCTATGCCCACTTTCTGGAGAGTTTTTATCATAAATGGATGTTGGATTTTGTCAAAAGCTTTTTCTGCATCTACTGAGATGATCATATGGTTTTTATTCTTCAATTTGTTAACATGGTGTATCACACTAATTAATTTGTGTATATTTAAGAATCCTTGCATTCCTGGGATAAACCATCGGACATCTTTTTCTGGTTTTGGTATTAGGGTTATGGTGGCCCTGTAGAATAAGTTTGGGAGTGTTCCTCTTCCTGCTCTGTTTTGGAAGAGTTTGAGAAGAATAGGTGTTAGGTCTTCTCTAAATGTTTGATAGAATTCACCTGTGAAGCCGCCTGGTCCATGGTTTTTGTTTGTTGGAAGACTTTTATATCACAGTCTCAATTTCAGTGCTTGTGATTAGTCTGTTTATATTTTCTATTTCTTCTAGGTTCAGTCTCAGAAGGTTGTGCTTTTCTAAGAATTTGTCCACTTCTTCCAGGTTGTCCATTTTATTGGCATAGAGTTGCTTGTAGTAATCTCTCACGATCCTTTGTATTTTTGCAGTGTCAGTTGTTACTTCTCCTTTTTCATTTCTAATTCTATTGATTTGAGTCTTCTCCCCTTTTTTTCTTGATGAGTCTAGCTAATGGTTTATCAATTTTGTTTATCTTCTCAAAGAACCAGCTTTTAGTTTAATCGATCTTTGCTATTGTTTCCTTCATTTCTTTTCATTTATTTCTGATCTGATCTTTATGATTTCTTTCCTTCTGCTAGCTTTGGATTTTTTTTTCTTTCTCTAGTTGCTTAAATGTAAGGTTAGGTTATTTATTTGAGATGTTTCTTGTTTCTTGAGGTAGGATTGTATTGCTATAAACTTCCCTCTTAGAACTGCTTTTGCTGTATTCCATAGGATTTGGGTTGCTGTGTTTTCATTGTCATGTGTTTCTAGGTAGCTTCTGATTTCCTGTTTGATTTCTTCAGTGATCTCTTGATTATGTAGTTTATTGATTAACCTCCATGTGTTTGTATTTTTTACAGATTTTTTCCTGTTATTGATATCTAGTCTCATAGCATTGTGGTCAGAAAGGGTACCTGATACGATTTCAATTTTCTTGAATTTACCAAGGCTTGATTTGTGACCCAAGATATGATCTATCCTGGAGAATGTTCCATGAGCACTTGAGAAGAAAGTATATTCTGTTGTCTTTAGATGGAATATCGTACAAGTATCAATTAAGTCCATCTTGTTTAATGTATCATTTAAAGCTTGTTTTTCCTTATTTATTTTCATTTTGGATGGTCTGTCCATTGGTGAAAGTGGGGTGTTAAAGTCCCCTACTGTGATTGTGTTACTGTCGATTTCCCCTTTTATGGCTGTTAACATTTGCCTTATGTATTCAGGTGCTCCTATGTTGGGTGCATAAATATTTACAATTGTTATATCTTCTTCTTGGATTGATTCCTTGATCATTATGTAGTGTCCTTCTTTGTCACTTGTAATAATGTTTATTTTAAAGTCTGTTTTGTCTGATATGAGAATTGTTACTCCAGCTTTCTTTTGATTTCCATTTGCATGGAATATCATTTTCCGTCCCCTCACTTTCAGTCTGTATGTGTCCCTATGTCTGAAGTGGGTCTCTTGTAGACAGCATATATATGTGTCTTGCTTTTGTATCCATTCAGCCAGTCTGTGTCTTTTGGTTGGAGCATTTAATCCATTTACATTTAAGGTAATTATCAATATGTACATTCCTATTACCATTTTCTTAATTGTTTTGGGTTTGTTATTGTAGGTCTTTTTTTGTCTTGTGTTTCTTGCCTAGGGAAGTTCCTTTAGCATTTGTTGTAAAGCGGGTTTGGGGGTGCTGAATTCTCTTAGCTTTTGCTTGTCTGTAAATGTTTTAATTTCTCCATCAAATCTGAATGAGATCCTTGCTGGGTAAAGTAATCTTGGTTGTAGGTTTTTCTCTTTCATCTCTTTAAATATGTCCTACCACTCCCTTCTGGCTTGCAGAGTTTCTGCTAAAAGATTAGCTGTTAACCTTATGGGGATTCCCTTGTATGTTATTTGTTGGTTTTGCCTTGCTGCTTTTAAGATTTTTTTCTTTGTATTTAATTTTTGATAGTTTGATTAATATGTGTCTTGTCACGTTTCTCCTTGGATTTGTCCTGTATGAGACTCTCTATGCTTCCTGGGCTTGATTGAGTATTTCCTTTCCCATATTAGGGAAATTTTCAACTGTAATCACTTCAAATACTTTCTCAGTCCCTTTTTTTTCTCTTCTTCTTCTGGGCCCCCTACAATTCGAACGTTGGTACATTTAATGTTATCCCAGAAGTCTCTGAGTCTGTCCTCAATTCTTTTCGTTCTTTTTCTTTATTCTGCTCTGAGGTAGTTATTTCCACTATTTTATCTTCCAGGTCACTTATCCGTTCTTCTGCCTCAGTTATTCTGCTCTTGGTTCTTTGTAGACAATTTTTAATTTCATTTGTTTCATCATTGTTTGTTTGCTCTTTAGTTCTCCTAGGTCCTTGCTGAACATTTCTTGTATTTTCTCCATTCTATTTCCAAGATTTTGGATCATATTTACTATCATTACTGTGAATTCTTTTTCAGGTAGACTGCGTATTTCCTCTTCATTTTTTTGGTCTGGTGGGTTTTTACTTTGCTCCTTCATCTGCTGTGTGTTTCTCTGTTCTCCATTTTGCTTCACTTACTGTGTTTGGGGTCACCTTTTCACAAGCTGCAGGTTTGTAGTTCCCGTTTTCTTTTGTGTCTGCCTCCAGTGACTAACATTGGTTCAGTGGGTTGTGTAGGCTTCCTATTAGAGGGGACTAGTCCCTGTGTTCTGGTGGATGGGGCTGGATCTTGTGTTTCTGCTGGGCAGGACTGTGTCCTGTGGTGCCCCACCCAACCTGTTTTGGGGTTTCTTTGACATTATTGTGATTTTAGACAGCGTCTCTGCTAATGGGTAGGGTTGTGTTCCTGTCTTGCTAGTTGTTTGGCATAGGGTGTCCAGCACTGTAGCTTGCTGTTCATTGAGTATAGCTGGGTCTTAGGACTGAAATGGAGATCTCTGGGAGAGCTTTCGCCATTTGATACTATGTGGAGCCACGAGGTCTCTGGTGGACCAATGTCCTGAACTCATCTCTCCCACCTCAGAGGCTCAGGCCTGACACTGGGCCTGAGCAGCAAAACCCTGTCAGCCACACTGCTCAGAAGAAAAGGGAGAAAAAAACAAAGAAAGAAAGGAAGGAAGCAAGGAAGGAAGGAAGAAAAAAAAAATAAATGTATTAATATAAAAATAAAAAATAATTATTAAAAATAAAAGAAGTTCAAAAGTAATTTTAAAAAAGAAAAAAGAGAAAAGCCAAACAAATCCCCCAATGATAACAAGGGCTAAAAACTGTATTAAAAAAAAAACAAAAGGAAAAAAAAACCAGACAGAATCCTAGGACAAATGGTAAAAAGAAAGCTATACAGACAAAATCACACAAAGAAGCATATGCATATGCACTCACAAAAAGAGAAAAAGGAAAAAAATATATATGTCTTTGCTACCAAAGTCCACCACCTCAATTTTGGGATGATTTGTTGTCTATTCAGGTATTCCAGAGATTCAGGATACATCAAGTTGATTGTGGAGATTTAATCTGCTTTTCTTGAGGCTGCTGGGAGAGATTTCCCTTTCTCTTCTTTGTTTGCACAGTTCCTGGGGTTCATCTTTGGATTTGGCCGCCCCCCTCTGCGTGTAGGTCACCTGAGGGCATCTGTTCTTCACTCAGACAGGACGGGGTTAAAGTAGCAGCTGATTAGGGGGCTCTGGCTCACTCAGGCCTGAGGGAGGGAGGGGTACGGAATGCGTGGTGAGCCTGTGGCGGCAGAGGCTGCCGTGACATTGCAACAGCCTGAGGTACTACTGTGTGTTCTCCCGGGGAAGTTATCCCTGGATCACGGGACCCTGGCAGTGGCAGCCGCACAGGCTCCCAGGAGGGGAGGTGTGGATAGTGACCTGTGCTCGCACACAGTCTTCTTGGTGGCTGCAGCAGCAGCCTTAGCGTGTCGTGCCCCCTGTCTCTGGGGTCTGCGCTGATAGCCGCGGCTCGCGCCCGTCTCTGGATCTCGTTTAGGTGGTGCTCTGAATCCCCTCTCGTCGCGCACCCTGAAACAATGGTCTCTTGCGTCTTAGGCAGGTCCAGAGTTTTTTCCGGACTCCCTCCCGGCTAGCTGTGGCACACTAGCCCCTTCAGGCTGTGTTCACGCCACCAACCCCAGTCCTCTCCCTGCGATCCGACCTCCGAAGCCTGAGCCTCAGCTCCCAGCCCCCACCTGCCCCGGTGGGTGAGCAGACAAGCCTCTCAGGCTGGTGAGTGCTGGTCGGCACTGATCCTCTGTGGGGAAATCTCTCCACTTTGCCCTCCGCACCCCTGTGGCTGCGCTCTCCTCCGTGGCTCCAAAGCTTCGGCCCACCACCCCCTGTCTCCTCTGGTGAAGGGCCTTCCTAGTGTGTGGAAACTTTTCCTCCTTCACAGCTCCCTCCCACTGGTGCAGGTCCTGTCCCTATTCTTTTGTCTCTGTTTTTTCTTTTTTCTTTTGCTCTACCCATGTACGTGGGGAGTTTCTTGCCTTTTGGGAAGTCTGAGTTCTGCTGCCAGTGTTCAGTAGGTGTTCTGTAGGAGTTGTTCCACATGTAGATGTATTTCTGATGTATTTGTGGAGAGAAAGGTGATCTCCACGTCTTACTCTTCTGCCATCTTGATGGTCTCTTGAGCGCATTGATATTTTAAATGCAGTAATCAAAATAAGCCTCAATAAGGTGAATGTTAAGAAAATATTTGAAATTTGAGAGCTAGATAAGCAACTATCTGGAGGAAGAACATTACAGTCTGAGGAAGCAGAAAGTTATTGGCAATGAGAGGAGATGAAATAGTATTTTAAAACCATGCAAAGTTTATGTGATGACCTAGGGATTGAGTGCAAAAAAGAGGCCCCAGAACTGAGGCTCAGGTCACACCAAATTTTAAAGCTCTAGATCTATTAGACGCATTCTCTGTCTCTCTCCTTCTCTCTGAGTACTCTCATACACATTCAAGAATGAGGGCTAGTGTACCCAACTATATTGCCTCCATTCTCCTGGTCTTTAAGGGTTAAACACAGCATATTGTAAGTACAGCTCTATCTCACTAACCTAAGTTGTGTGCTATGCTGTGTGCATTGTTTACTGCAGCCTTTGTCCCCTTTGTTTGGGGTTCTTGACAAGAGTTCTGATAAAAAAAGGTTTAAGGTAATAGTATCAGGAATGGCCCAAGGGAGAAATTACTAAGCTGGTTGTTAACATCCAATTTTTATGATGGCTAAAGATACCTTCAAACAAATGGTGGAGAAAAATGGGTAAAAATAAGAAAGAATGCGAAGATTTGGGAAGCCCTTTGACATTACAAAATGCATCACAAGCTACTGAAACTTAGGAAGACTAACTAAAATGATCTGAAGTGTAGCAACCATGAAGCAACTATGACCAGAGACATTTCATGACTTCAGGAGATATGAAGAGGATAAAAGAGTGGTCATTAACATCATATTCTTGGGCATTTCTCCATAAGGACTGTGCTGAAAAGGCTGTGGCTAATTGAGTTAGTGCTTCCATTTCCAGCAATGCAGAATGCAGGGCATGTGCTCGTGCATATACACACACACGTATGTGTTCTTCTTTCTATTGGTTGGCTATAAATCAATGCTTTCAATAGAAATGTTCCTTGTCTTTGAAGGACATCTTATTTTATGGTCCAAGACCACTATGTCTTTTGGGGTGGAATTTGCTTGAAATTCTTCTTGAAGAGAGAGCCTTAAAGTCTACCTATTCCAAAACCACTGTTTTACAGGTGAGGAAACTGAGGTCTAAAGAGGAGCAGTAACTTGTATAAGGTCACTACATCAAATGAGTGACAGATGTGTTAATTTAACTTGGGTATCCAGACTTCTGTATGTGGAAAATTAGATATAAGCAAATACACATCAAATAAGCTTGTAAGACATTTTCTCCTTCACCCTTAAACTCATAACATGCTTTTATGTTGTAGAATATTCAAGTGTGTATTTTAGACAAAGAATCATGCAACATGCCTAGAATTCTTATTTAACTTCACCAGAGTAAACATTAGTGTACACTTGGAGGAAAGAAACCATGTCTTACTCATCTTTCTCTACTTCTGTGACACTTAAAATTTTTCATATATTGTGAGTAACCACTGAAAGTTGACTGAGTGAAAAGGATCACTTCTTGAAACATTATACTTCTTGAAACATTATACAAAAGTGAATCACAACATATGAATCTTACGGTTTGCTTTCCGTTAAGTAAAAACTGCTACCATTTATCCATTGCCAGGTTCTGTGCTAAAAGATTCACATGCATATTTCAGTTTATCTTTACAGCAACCCATGAGATAGGTATTATTATTCTCCTCATTTTATAGATAAGGAAACTGAAGTCCAAGTAGGATTATGCAATTTGCCAAGGTCATATAGCTAGCAAAGTTCAAGGAGCAGGGACTGGAACCTGGACTTGACTGATTCTACACTGTACTGCCTCATAATCAAAAAAAGAAAAGTGAAAATAAAAATAGTAATGAGAGTCACACTGAACAGAAAACACAAGATTGAAAAGTATTTTGTCTTGTACCAAATCTACATGGGACAGAAGGAGAATGGGATTTTCTATATAGTTTACTGGGACTTGTTTTCCAACGTTTTTCGATGCTTCTGGATTTTAGAAATGAGCACAATTATTTGGGCTGAAGATAAAAGGAAGCATGGAAGTCTAACTGTTTACAAACAATGATTCCACCAGCAATTATAAAAATGAACAGAATAAATCTATTGGCACACTAATGGCAGTAAACAAAATCCTGGGGAATGATTTCAATGAAACATATGACAGAAAGTATCTGAACAAAGCAAAGCATGCCTCCAAAGACTGTACTAAGTCAGTGTCTTGGTTTATATGCTGTGCTATATAGCAGTATATTTTTACTACTGAATTTCTCTTCATGAGATGTACTTCCGTAGAGCTACTCTTATTAATGACCACTATAAGAACCTACAATGTGTTTAGCATTTAGTCCTCATAGAAAGCATGCAAGAATGTATTAGAACCTCCATTTTACAGAACAATAAGAGTCATAAAACTCTTATCAGTCCAAAAAGACATTGAACATGCAGACTGTACATTTGTGGCAGTTTCCAAGAATTTCAGAGAAAAGTGGGGAAAGAATGGTTGTAAAATTAACACCAGAGACTTAGGCTAGCTTTATTTTTTACACCTTGTTTGTAATCATGTCTTATCTGATCATTTTAGCAAATATTTCTATAATCAGTGTAATTCTAAAAGTGGAGTTTGGGGTTCTAATCAATTAAACTACTTTGGAAATTGCATCTCCACAGTTTAGTAGAAATTTAGCCACTCATCTTTCCAGAATTTTCTATCAGTAATTGTAGAAAACTGTACTTTTCTAAAATGTCCATTACTTTCATATGCTATTCCTGTATTAAAAGTGAGGGATTAACATGACCTTAAAACGTCTTCTAGGAGCAGAAGGTGGGTACAAAGACACATCTGTCTCTTTGGTCTATCAAAGGAGGCCGTGGCACCACATCTTGGGGAAGTGGCTTCCTTGGGGAACACTACACAGGTGAATAATAATGCAGAGCTTTGTAACTGTCAGTGAAAGTAGCATTTGTATGAATAAAAGAAAATTTGATTTCTGTAGTGTGTCACCCACATGGAATTCAAAATGATCAAACACATACTTCTCACCCACTCAATACTGTATTACTTTTCTACCCTCCACACCCCCCAAGAAAACGAACACAGCAGGCAACACTACCTGGTATTAAACCCTGTCTAAAAGCTTATAAAATCTCAATTGCAAAATATAAGTACTTCCTGTAGTATTCTTACTGCCAATCTGAAAAAAATACTTGAAAAATACAGTATCACCTAAATCAAATAACACAGAGATGTTAGTGTACTGTTCTGCTCTGTCTAAACAATCTCATTCATAACTCAAGAAAAAAAATCTGCTAGAATGGTTTAAAATCTCTCTCTCCCTCTTGCTCCCATTCTCTTTCCTGTTTTTGAGGAGCTCAATTTTGTAGTTATTGATTAGTGTCGCAAGTCAGTTATCTTTGTTGGGAATTTAGTGACAAAAAAAGTCCTCATGAATTTTAAGTGGAGTTTTACCAGCACACTCACTATTTTACGCTCAGATTGTAACAGAAAAAAAGCTATGTTTTAGAAATATGAGGCCCTAGATTGTGATTCTGGCTCTGCAGATTGAAGTCCTATTGTCCTGTACCACTCTTCCTGATTCTCAATTTCCTCATCTGTAGAATCAAGAAAATGTTTTACTTGCCTATATTCCTAGAGTTTTGTGAATATCATATGAAATTCAGGATATAATAATGTATTTAAAGCTGTCAAGTAAAATACCAGGATAAGGAATTATCGTTTCATTGAAATAGAGGAAAACAATTATTAAATAGTGAAAGTTGTACATTCTAAATAATTTTAAAGTAATGCAATTTGATTACTTTCAAGTGTAGGAAGTAATTCATACATGGTTTGCACCTTACTGACTGATGTGATGAATAGTTAAGAATGATTTATAATTAACATTTCCTTTTAAAGGGAAATATTTAAGATCACTGAAACATTTCTTCTTTTGAATAGTCTAAAATTGAGCTATCCAGCGTTTGCTACATGTGGTTATTTATATTAAAATTAATAAAATTCAGTTCCTCATTTGCACTAAATGCCTCTTTAGTGCTCAATAGCCACATGTTGCTAGTGTCTACTACATTTTACAGTACAAACATAGAACATTTCCTTTGTCACAGAAAATTCTACTAGACAGGGCTACCATACACAGAGAAGGTTAACATTTGGGTTTGAGCTTGAAAAATGGATAAGAGTTTACCGGTCAAAGAATCACATATACATGTGTGAGTGTAACGTGTGTGTGTGTGTGTATTTAGAGAAGGGGATTCTACTGGATAGTGCTAGTCTAAATAGTCTTAGTACCCCCAAAACCTTGTTTATACTTTTATTTAGCAAAACCTTTATTTATGGATACCACAATGTTCAAAGCTAACCCAGCTCTAGTCCAGTTATCATGCTTTAAAGAGAATGGTGTACTAAATATCAGTACTAAGCTTTAATGATGACACAGATGGTAAATTTTACATTTTTTACTCCTGCAAAATATGTAAGTTTAAACTGAAAATAAATCACAGCTCGTCAGAGTTGTATAAAACTTTAGCGACCACTAGTTCAAAGGCCCCATTTTGCATAAGAGGAAGCTAAGAGTCAAAAAAGAAAAAGGTTTTGCCAACAAAGTTTGGATTTTAAATGACAAGCATTGTTTGATATTATTAATAAGAGTGGAAATGGAAATACTTGAGTTTCATTCCTGATTTTGACATTAATTAGTAAAATCCTCTCTATTCTTATGATTCTCCCCATAGAAATCAAACGTTTTATTATTAGCTACACCATAAGTATATTGTATATAGTTTGTGGATGATACAGCCTCTAGACTTTTTATTAAAGGGATAATTTTTACTACTCTCTGGTTATTCAAATAGGCTGAAAATTTTGACAGGAGGTAGTGAAATTGAATAGCAATTTACAGATTTACCCATTTCATCTTTATTGGAAAATTCAGAGTGATTGAGATAGAAAAACTTGAGAAATCTACCTATATCTTATTTATACAAGTAGATAAGTATTGATTCTTCAAGATTAAGATAAAAATCCAATCTTCAAAATTATTATACCTTCATTTGTTATTGGAGGTCTGTGATGTATTAGGCACAATGCTAGGCTCTAGCTACCCTTACCTAGAGTATAATTGGATTGTAGTCTAATGGGCAAACAGATATATAGAAAGATCAGTGAAATGGTTAGCAAGCAACGTATATTTGTTAGCCAAACACCATGTGTAAGGCACTGTAATATAATGTGATAACTGTGCTACTGGAGGAACTGACAAGTTTCAGTGGAAATGTAGAGAAAAGATCACCTAAATAAGTACTTTTCTGTGCTCCTGTAATGCTATTTATGACTTTATTATGTCAATTATATTTTTATATTCTTCACTTTCCAGTGGTTATTTGTTTATGCAGTTATCTCCTCTAATAACTCATAAGCAATTGAATAACAAGGACATTGTTTTGGACCAACAAACCTAGTATCTTGTAATGCACATAGCAGGTACTTCATAAAAAATATTATCTGAATACTGTTAAATATAGAGTAATAATAAAGTTCAATGCACCTTTGATGGTAAATGGACTTTTTCTTGGTTTATGTTGATTTCTGAAACTAAAACATCTTGAAAATTTTAGAGTTCAACGTTTTTGTTGCTATTATTTTTTCATATATGTAAAAAGTAACATTTTCAACAGTCCATTGGAATATTTGATTAAAGCTACCTTCGGTTTTAAGTAGATTACTTCTCTCAGAAAGAATGATGACCCTGTAAATAGATTTTAGGCTTCTTGAAGTAAGACTGTTACCCAACCATATGTTTCTCTTTCTTTCTTGTCAATAGGGATCTGGTTGCCATGGCAACTGAGTTATGTAGAATGTTACAGAGCAAAATTTGTTGACAGTTTCCAGTCAGATTACTGCCCAGCCAGGCTCTTAGGAGAAAAGAGTGCATATTCTATTTTGATAGTTAAAAAAATGCACTCCTTGATCTAAGTTAAACATATCCCTACCCAAGATGTCCTTGACATAGCAATCTATTTATATTGTGGGGGGGGGGGCATTTAAAAAATAAATTTGCTTATCTCTGAAAAAGGTGATTTGTCTGCCTAACTGATACAGTATAACATGCAAAGCATTATTTATGGTGAAGAACCTCAAGAGAGTGTCTTTTGAACATTTTTCTCATTCAAACAAGTACCTCGTGTAGGAGTAGTGTTGTGAATAAGAAGGAGAGCAGCAGGGGCAGTTGCTCACAATTATCATTCTCTTCTTACTTTTATACATGCAGTAGGCCCTCCATATTTGTGGATGTGGAAACTGTGGATATGGAGGGTCAACTGTGAAACTTGAGTATCCGTGGATTTTATCTGCAGTGGGTCCTGGAACCAATCCCCCATGGATACCCAAGGATCACTGTACTTTAAAAAATGATTAAAATGTAGGAAACGTCAGCTTACTTCCTTCATTTGATGTTTCCTATATTTTATTTCTGACTAAAATTAAATGTATTGCTCCATGGATGAAGAAAGAGAAAGAGAGAAAATTCTAGGTTCATCTCAACTACCCTTTAAATTTTCTTTCTGCAGACTAGGAATGGGCCAGAAGATCACCTGAGTTGTGTTTAGTGATACCTGCCTGTGTATTTCAAAAACTAACAGTCCAGCTAGGACTTATTTGCCCTCAAAGGCATAGAAGAATATAAGCTGAGAGGACAGCCCCAATCTAAGCTACTTTATCACATAAGCAACTTTGCAGTCCAGGTTATGAAACAGATAGGCCCAGATAAAGAAGATGAAATGCAGGGATAAGTCTGCAAAAGCTCTAAACAGAAATTCAGGCAGAGCCAACTGATAAAAGAAAACAGTGGCACTAGTAGTTCCTGATAGCAATTAAGACTCTTCCTTCACTAGCTGGCTGGGCCCCAGAAACACCCAGTGAGAGCACCACAAACAGGAAAATTATCAGTCATTTGAAACAATGTTGGATGCAGTCCCACACAACCCTTTGTAAATGAATATGTATTAACCTACCCAATCTCTCCACTAAATCCCATCAACTTCATCTAGCCCTACCTCTCTGTGATGATGTATTTGAAAGGTTTCAGGAAGAAACTCTTCAGCAAAATTTCTTAAAGTTGGGGTCAAGGAGTCCTTGAACTTGGATTAGAAAAATTATATTTTATTTTTACTAACCTCTCATTGAAATTTATTGATAGCATTTCCTCAATTTATAAATGTTGGCAACAATCCAAAGTGGTATTACCAGAACCTCAACTTTGTCACCAATATAAATCAAAAATATTATATAACATTGCAGTTTTTGTCTGTATCAGTTAAATCATTATGTTCATTACTTTGAAGTTGTGGTAGTTATTGGACTCACTAGTAGGTATTTTATTTAATGCCTTAATAATGAAGTGAATATATTGTCATAAAACATGTTTGGTTTTAAATATTTTCATAACTACATTTTAATATAGTTGGTTTTCTTTGTATTTTACTTTATTCATTTTAAAATATTATTCTGTGAAGGGATCTATTGGCTTCACCAAGCTGCAAAAGAAATGAATGGCATGACAAGAGGTTAAGGATCCCTCCTATAGAGGAAGAGGAAGAAACCATAAAACTGTTTTCATCACAGGTTAAATATTCATCGCTAAAAATAGGGGAATTACTTTACTCTTAAAATAAGCTAAAATTTCCTTAATGTTTTTAAAACTTGTCTGAGGAAAAGAAACACTTAAAGCCCTTCTTAAAAATACGAATTCCTGGGTCCTTCACTAGATTTACTGAATCAGAGGGTGGAACTTGGTAATTTGTACTGTAACAAGTGCGAATCTGTGCTTTTACTTAGGAAGAATTGGGGAAGGATTTAATTAGAGGAATCATTAATGACTGAGTATGAGAATTCAGTGAGAGGTTAACAACTAGTAAAGTGGATTTGAAACCAGAATAACAAACATGGCTCTGCTAGGCAAGGAATTTCTGACAGACTTAGATAAGTGGATCTCAAAGTGTAGTTTCCAGACCAGCAGCAGTAGCATCACCTGGAAATTTGTTAGATCTAAACATTATTGAGACCCACCTCAGGCTCCCTCTCTCACTACAGGATCACAGGAGATGAATAACCAAGATCCACCTAAGTGACATCTTCTGGTGGTGGGCCCTAGCAATTTGTGTTTTAAAAATCCCACCATGTCATCCTGACTCAAGCTCATATTTGAGAACCCGTGTATTAATGATGACTTTGTGCCATATTAAAGGGTTTGAACTTTCTGGGGAGAAGGACACCAGCAAATGGCAAAATAGGTGATTCCCAACTTTACTCTTCCTCACAGAAATAGTAACTAGCAACTATTCATAGGACATCTTTTTGAAGATCCCAGAATATAGGAGTGAGGCTGAAGCACCACCCTGGACCACAAACACTGAGAAAAACCACATTAGAAGGATAAGAGGAATGGTTTCACTTTGACCATATCACCTTTCCCCCAAACCAGTGCAGTGCTGAACTGAGGGGTCTGCATTGGGCCTATAGTTTCTCCAATGGGAAAAGGAGAGTCTAAGGTGGACATCCAGCTTCCTCAAAGTTCTGGAATGCTTCTGGAGATACCCACTTAGGTATTGCCTCATAAAGATCACTGGGGGAATCACCTAGAGATGGAGAAGGGCAGTGGGATTCACAGTGATGAGAATGGATTATGGCAGAGAGAGTTCCTGCTGGTGACAGCACCCACATGGAGATCTCAACTAGCAGTTCTGCTCACCTACAGAACTGGGCTGATGGTCCCATCTAGCTAGGGATCTCATTCAGCAGTTCTGCCCAGTTTGGGTCCCTAGCTGGGGAACCATCTCAGCCTTGTAGCCCATTCTAAAACTCTGCCTGGACAGGGAAGCGGGTCACTGGCCCCAGCCAACCGCTGAGCATAGACTCCACCACCACCAAGCCATGAAGCCCAGAGGTGTGGTGCAGCTGCAGAGTGCATCATATGGCCCACCTGGGTAGGGAAGCAAGTCATATGCTGACCCATTTGAGAAAGCCTAGATTTGGAGACTGATTCTTCAGAGTTTCAGATACCAATGCAAGTATACAAGTCACATGAAGAATCAGGTAAACATGATACCACCAAAGGAAACAGTAAAGCTTGAATGATGGACCCTAAAGAAATGGAGATTTATGAATTGACAAAGAATTCAAAATAATCCTCTTAAAGAAATTCAGTGACCTACAAGGAAATACAGACAGACAACTAGATAAAACAGTGCATGAACAAAATGAGAAATTCAACAAAGATATAGAAACCATTAAAAAGGCAAACAAATTCTAGAGCTTAAGAATACCTTGACTGCACTGAAGAATTCAGTAGAGTGCTTCAACAACAATTGTGACCAAGCAGAAGAAAGAGTAAGTGAAATCAAAGACAGGTCATTTGAAATTACCCAGTTAGAGGGGCAAAAATAAAAAAGAATGAAAAAGAGTGAAGACAGCCTACATAAATTATTGGGATATCATAAAAAAAACAATTTACACATTATTGGAGTCTCAGAAGAAAAAGAGAGGAAGAAAGAGCCAGAAAGCTTACTTAAAGAAATAACAGCTGAGAACTTCCCAAATCTGGGGAGATATTTGGACATCCAAGTTCATGAAGTTCATAGGTCCACAAAAAGTTTCAACTCAAGAAGTTCTTCTCCAAGTCACATTATAATAAAACTCTCTAAAATCAACGAGAGAATGAGACTTTTAAAAGCAGCAAGAGAAAAAAAATCCTCACATACAAAGGAATCCCCCAAAAGACTATCAGTGGATTTCTCAGCAGAAATTTTGTAGGCCAGAAGAGAGTAGGATGATATACTCAAAGTGCTGAAAGAAAAAAAAAGCTACCAACCAAAAATATTTTATATGGAAAAATTTTTCCTTTGTAAATAAAGGAGAAATGTAGACTTTCCCAGGCAAATAAAAGATGAGGGAGTTCATCACCACTAGACCCACCTTACAAAAAATACTGAAAGATGTTCTTGAAGCTAAAATGAAAGACACTCTTTGGTAGCATGGAAACATATGAAAATATAACACATGCTGGTAAAGGTAAGTATAGAGTAAAATTCAGAATATACCATTATTGTAATATGGTGGTGTGATGATCACTTACCTGGGGTATAAAGGCTAAAGGACAAAAGTATTAAAATAGTATAACTAAATTAATTTGTTAATGGGTACACTATATAAAGAGTATGAATTAGGATATCAAAATCAAAATGTGGAAGGAGAAGTAAAAGTGTAGAGTATTTGTATGCAATTGAAGTTAAGCTGTTATCAGCTTAAAGTAGACTGTTATAACTATAAGATATATTATGTAGGCATCATGGTAATCACAAAGCAAAAGCCTACAGTAGATACACAAAAGATAAAGAGAAGGAAATCGAAGCATACCACTATGGAAATCATTAGTTCACCAAAGAAGACAGCAAGGCAGCAAGGAAGAAACAAAAGACCTACAAAACAGCCTGAAAACAATAAGATGGCATCAGTAAGTCCTTACTTATCAATAATTACTTAACCTGTAAATGGTTTAACTATCTAATCAAAAGACATAGAGTTGCTGAATGGATAAAAAAAATGAGACCCAACTATACGCTATTTACAAGAGACTCACTTTAGCTTTAAGAACACTCATATGATCAAAGTGAAGGGATGGAAGGAAATATTCCACACAAATGGAACCAAAAGAGAGCAAGGATTGCTATACTTATATTTGGCAAAATAGACTTTAAGTCAAAAGCTGTAACAAGAGGAAAGAAAGGTCCTAGTATATTGACAAAGGGGTCAATTTATCAAAAGAATACAATTGTAAATATATAGGCACCCAACATCAGAGTACCAAGATATGTTACACAGATACTTACAGATCTGAAGTGAGAAATAGACAACAATACAATAATAGTAGTGCACTTCAATACCCAACTTTGAACAATGGATAGATTATGCAGACAGAAAACCAATAAAGAAACAGCAGACTTGAGCTATATTTTAGACCAACCGGACATTATCAGAACATTCTATCCAACAGCAGCAGAATATACATTTTCAAGGGCACACAGAACATTCTTCAGTATAGAACCTATGTTAGGCCACAAAACAGCTCATATCAAATTTAAGAAGATTTAAATAATACAGAGTGTCTTTTCTGACCACAGTGGTGTGAAACTAGATATCAATAACAGGAGCAAAATGAGACAATTCATACATATGTGGAAATTAAATAACACACTACTGAACAACCAATGGGTCAAAGGAGAAATCAAAGGGGAATTTTTTAAAATCTTAAAACAAATGAAAACAGAAATACAACATACCAAAATGCATGTGATGCAACAGAAGCTGTTCTAAGAGGGAAGATTATAGTGATAAATTCATACATAAAATAAAAAAAAAGATTTCAAATAAAATATAATTTTATACCTCAAAGCACTAGACAAAGAACACACAAAGCCCAAGTTACCAGAAGGAAGGAAATAACAAAGATAAGAGCAGTAATAAATGAAATAGAGACCAGAAAAATAATAAAACACATCAATGAAACCGAGGTTTTTTTAAAAAAAAAATACATGAAATTGAGAAAAAGTTAATAGACACACAAAAGAGGACTCAAACTAGTAAAAATATAAATTAAATTGGAG